>NC_044931.1:2148652-2163630 GCF_003576645.1 Ipomoea triloba | reverse complement strand
CAGATAAAGTTTATGGCCTATTTGATACATTTATGCAAAAAAAGTGACATTTATATTTACCTGGTATTACAGGTCACTAACAGGTAATTATGCCTTGATGACTAAATTGACATGTTATGTATCTAATTGCAACTTTAAAAGTTTGAGGGCCTAATTGGCATTACAGTAAAGTTTGAAGGCCTATTTGATACATTTATGCAAAAAAAAGTGACATTTATATTTACCTGGTATTATAGGTCACTAACAGGTAATTATGCCTTGATGACTAAATTGACATTTTATGTATCTAATTGTAACTTTAAAAGTTTGAGGCCTAATTGACTTTACAGATAAAGTTTGATGGCCTATTTGATACATTTTATGCAAAAAAAGTGACATTTATATTTACTGGTATTACAGGTCACTAACAGGTAATTATGCCTTGATGACTAAATTGACATGTTTATGTATAATTGCAACTTTAATTTGAGGGCCTATTGACTTTAAAGTTTGATGGCCTAATTGATATTTATGCAAAAAAAAAAAGTGACATTTATATTACCTGTATTACAGGTCACTAACAGGTAATTATGCCTTGATGACTAAATTGACATGTTTATGTATCTAATTGCAACTTTAAAAAGTTTGAGGCCTAATTGACTTACAGATAAATTTTTATGGCCTATTTGATACATTTTAATGCAAAAAAAAGTGACATTTATATTACCTGGTATTACAGGTCACTAACAGGTAATTATGCTTGATGACTAAATTGACATTTTATGTATCTAATTGCAACTTTAAAAAGTTTGAGGGCCTAACTGACTTTATAGATAATGTTGATGGCTATTTGATACATTTAATGCAAAAAAGTGATTTATATTTACCTGGTATTACTGGTCACTAACAGGTAATTATGTCTTGATGACTAAATTGACATGTTTATGTATGTAATTGCAACTTTAAAAGTTTGAGTGCCTAATTGGATTACAGTAAAGTTTGAAGGCCTATTTGATACAGTTTATGCAAAAAAAAGTGACATTTATATTTACCTGGTATTACAGGTCACTAACAGGTAATTATGCTTGATGACTTAAATTGACATTTTATGTATCTAATTGCAACTTTAAAAAGTTTGAGGGCCTAATTGACTTTACAGATAAAGTTTGAAGGCCTATTTGAACATTTTATGCAAAAAAAAGTGACATTTATATTTTCCTGGTATTAGGTCACTAATAGGTAATTATGCCTTGATGACTAAATTGACATGTTTATGTATCTAATTGGAACTTTAAAAAGTTGAGGCCTAATTGACTTTACAGATAAGTTTGATGCCTATTTGATACATTTTATGCAAAAAAAAGTGATTTTAATTTACCTGGTATTACAGGTCACTAACAGGTAAATTGCCTTGATGACTAAATTGACATGTTTATGTATCTAATTGAACTTTAAAAAGTTTGAGGCCTAATTGACTTTAATAAAGTTTATGGCCTATTTGATACATTTATGCAAAAAAAAAGTGACATTTATATTTACCTGGTATTACAGGTCACTAACAGGTAATTATGTTGATGACTAAATTGACATGTTTATGTATCTAATTGCAACTTTAAAAGTTTGAGGGCCTAATTGACTTTACAGATAAAGTTTGATGGCTATTTGATACATTTTATGCAAAAAAAAGTGACATTTATATTACCTGGTATTACAGGTCACTAACAGGTAATTATGCCTTGATGATTAAATTGACATGTTTATGTATCTAATTGCAACTTTAAAAAGTTTGAGGGCCTAATGACTTTCAGATAAATTTGATGGCCTATATGATACATTTTATGCAAAAAAAAGTGACATTTATATTTACCTGGTATTACAGGTCAAGAACAGGTAATTATGCCTTGATGAACTCAATTGACATGTTTATGTATCTAATTGCAACTTTAAAAGTTTGAGGGCCTAATTGATTACATTTTGTGATACAGTTATGTGTCCCAAAGGGGATGGGGTACAAGTCTAGAGGGGGGGGGTGAATAGACTTGTATAAGATTTTGCAAATCTTTTCGACCTCTCGTGTGTATTGAACTTAGGATGTTTAGGTTCGATACCTCACGAGGTGAAGACAAAGTTTTATGCGCAGCGGAAATATTATCCCCTTTTGGTTAGCACGAGTTTGGGTTAGTTCGAGAGGTGTGATTATATGCAGTGCAATCGAGAAGTTAGCGAGAGATAAAAACAGAAAGTAAATGCAAGAGAGATTTTTAAGTGGTTCGGCCAACCCGCCCTACTTCCACTCTTCTTCCAGAAACTCCCTGGAAGGATTGCACTAAAAACTTCCCTTTCTAGTACAATAACGAGCGCTTGAGCTTTGATCACCAAGCCCGCCTCAAGCCAGGTTTTTCGCCCCGCTTCCAGTTACTCCACCTCTCGAGCACTTGACCTTTGATCACCAAGCCCGCGTCAAGCCTCAGGTTTCTTTCGCTCGGACAGCAGCCAGGTTACTCCGCCTCTCCTCAGGTTTTCTCCCCGCTTCCAGTTACTCCACCTCTCGAGCGCTTGACCTTTGATCACCAAGCCCGCGTCAAGCCTCAGGTTTCTTTCGCTCGCAGCCAGGACAGCAAGCGTGGTTGATAGTCACAGTTGAATGTAACAATCTCCAATCTGACCACAAGCTATCGTTGAATCAACTTTGATGTAGAGCAGCTTTGGTCACCTTCTGGATGTATGACAGTTTAGCTTTGTAACTCTCTTCGAACACTAAGATGTGTTCTCTCGCTGTATTGAATATCAGGATGATATTCCAAGTTAAGCACTTTGCACTGGAACGTTTTTATCAGACACCTCTTGTTAACCTCTTGACCTCTTTCACAACCCCTTTTCTGTGTCTTTACGTCCTTATATATGAGAGTAGAAGAATAGTTCCGTTGGAGGGAAAACTATTCCGTTTGAAATTGGTCTCCCACGCCGAACATGGGTCTTTGCACAATTTTCAGCATTTTTCATGGAGTAGTGGTCTTGTAACTTGAGCCTTTTGTTTTGTAGTGAATATTCCATATTCCACTTTCTTGAGCTCATGCTTCACTTGCTTCTTTTGGATAAAGTTACTCTTTTTATGTTCCCATCATTCCTTGTTTGGGGAATCTGACCACTTCAGGATTGGTGCACTTCTTGACCGTTTGTGGTGGAGGTCAAAAAAAAAAGTGACATTTATATTTACCTGGTATTACTGGTCACTAACAGGTAATTATGTCTTGATGACTAAATTGACATGTTTATGTATGTAATTGCAACTTTAAAAAGTTTGAGTGCCTAATTGGAATTACAGGTAATGGTTGAAGGCCTATTTGAAACAGTTTATGCAAAAAAAAGGTGACATTTATATTTACCTGGTATTACAGGTCACTAATAGGTAATTATGCCTTGATGACTTAAATTGACATTTTATGTATCTAATTGCAACTTTAAAAAGTTTGAGGGCCTAATTGACTTTACAGATAAAGTTTGAAGGCCTATTGTTGGTCCCAAGGGGATGGGGTACAAGTCTAGAGGGGGGGGTGAATAGACTTGTATAAGATTTTGCAAATCTTTTCGACCTCTCGTGTGTATTGAACTTAGGATGTTTAGGTTCGATACCTCACGAGGTGAAGACAAAGTTTTATGCGCAGCGGAAATATTATCCCCTTTTTGGTTAGCACGAGTTTGGGTTAGTTCGAGAGGTGTGATTATATGCAGTGCAATCGAGAAGTTAGCGAGAGATAAAAACAGAAAGTAAATGCAAGAGAGATTTTTAAGTGGTTCGGCCAACCCGCCTACTTCCACTCTTCTTCCAGAAACTCCCTGGAAGGATTGCACTAAAAACTTCCCTTTCTAGTACAATAACGAGCGCTTGAGCTTTGATCACCAAGCCCGCCTCAAGCCTCAGGTTTTTCGCCCCGCTTCCAGTTACTCCACCTCTCGAGCGCTTGACCTTTGATCACCAAGCCCGCGTCAAGCCTCAGGTTTCTTTCGCTCAGACAGCAGCCAGGATACTCCACCTCCCTTGCTTAATCCAAAGCAAGACGCTGTTGATAGTCACAGTTGAATGTAACAATCTCCAATCTGACCACAAGCTATCGTTGAATCAACTTTGATGTAGAGCAGCTTTGGTCACCTTCTGGATGTATGACAGTTTAGCTTTGTAACTCTCTTCGAACACTAAGATGTGTTCTCTCGCTGTATTGAATATCAGGATGATATTCCAAGTTAAGCACTTTGCACTGGAACGTTTTTATCAGACACCTCTTGTTAACCTCTTGACCTCTTTCACAACCCCTTTTTCTTCTGTGTCTTTACGTCCTTATATATGAGAGTAGAAGAATAGTTCCGTTGGAGGGAAAACTATTCCGTTTGAAATTGGTCTCCCACGCCGAACATGGGTCTTTGCACAATTTCAGCATTTTTCATGGAGTAGTGGTCTTGTAACTTGAGCCTTTTGTTTTTTAGTGAATATTCCATATTCCACTTTCTTGAGTTCATGCTTTACTTGCTTCTTTTGGATAAAGTTACTCTTTTTATGTTCCCATCATTCCTTGTTTGGGGAATCTGACCACTTCAGGATTGGTGCACTTCTTGACCGTTTGTGGTGGAGGTCTGACGTGTCATCCACTTCCGTCCATTTTGAAACCTCCCGCTCAGCACCTCTTCAATATTTTATCTCCATGATATTCTTCTNCCTTGGGATTCACTTGTGCCATCAGCAGGCATTGCAGCATTGCGGACCACAGCGAGTATTTATGTCCAAAGATAGCCGTTCCACCTCATATATCCGTTGAGCTTATCAAATTCACCTTTCGAAGGTGAATGATCTTCCTCATGAGTTTAAGGATCTTCCCCCTGAGTGATTGATCCCTAAACCTCCTTATTCTTCCGTCTTGATCTGGTTAAGGATCTTCCCCCTGAGTGATTGATCCCTAACCCTCCTTATTCCTCCATCTTGATCTGGTTAGGGATCTTCCCTTTGATCCCTAACCCTCCTCATTCCTCCTTTCAGAGATATCAGTTTGTTATCTTTCGAAGTGACCTCTCGAATTACCCTTCTTCGAGACATAATGTATGTAGACAAACTGATCGGGTGACCATTCAACCCAACTCTATCATTCCCAATTCTAACCTTAGTTGAGAGAATCTATTTTCACATAACGCTTTTGTGAAAATATCTGCTAGTTGCTCCTCCGTTGCAACATATTCCAAAGTGATGTCCTTTTTCTCAACGTGGTCTCGGATGAAGTGATACTTAATATCAATATGCTTTGTTCTGGAGTGTAACACTGGGTTGTGGGTGATGGCAATAGCACTTGTATTGTCACACATAATTTTAACCTCCTTACACTCAACACCATAATCCATTAGCTGTTGCTTCATCCATAAGATCTGAGCACAACAACTTCCAGCTGCTACATATTCTGCCTCAGCAGTGCTTGTAGCTATCGAATGTTGTTTCTTGCTAAACCATGAGACAAGTCTTCCACCTAGAAACTGACATGTCCCTGATGTGCTCTTTCGATCTATCATACAACCGGCAAAGTCCGCATCTGAATAACCCATAAGTTCGAAAGATCCACCTTTCGAATACCAGAGCCCAACACTCTGCGTACCCTTTAGATATCTAAGAATCTTTTTGGATGCATTTAGGTGACTTTCCTTAGGACTTGCCTGAAATCTAGCACATACACCTACTGCAAAGGATATGTCTGGTCTACTTGCAGTTAAATAAAGAAGAGATCCGATGATACCTCGATAAGTGGTTTGATCGACCTCTCGACCTTCGCTGTCGACATCGATACGTAGAGAGGTTCCCATAGGTACTTTGACTGAGGATTTCCTTTCTATGTTGTATTTCCTGAGCAGATCCTTGGTGTATTTCTCCTGGTTGATGAAGATACCTTCCTTAAGCTGTCTCACTTGTAGTCCAAGGAAGTAGTTGAGCTCTCCCATCATGCTCATCTCGAACTTTCCTTTCATCAAACTGGAGAACTTCTCGCACAAGTCTGGATTGGTGCTGCCAAAAATGATATCGTCCACATAGATTTGCACCAATAAGATGTGATCCCCATCCTTAATCCTAAACAATGTTTTGTCCACTAGGCCTTTGGTGAACCCACATTGAAGTAGAAAAGAGGATAAGGTATCGTACCAAGCTCTTGGAGCTTGCTTTAAGCCGTAGAGTGCCTTCTTCAACTTGTATACTTTGTCAGCTCCTACGTCCTTCAAGAAACCCGGAGGTTGTTCAACGTACACCTCTTCTTCGAGAAGTCCGTTCAGAAAAGCGCTCTTGACATCCATTTGATATACCTTAAAGTCTTTGAAGGCGGCATATGCGAGAAAGATGCGTATGGCTTCGAGACGTGCCACTGGAGCGAAGGTTTCATCAAAATCTATTCCTTCCTCCTGACAGTAGCCTTTGGCAACAAGTCTGGCCTTGTTCCTAACAATAACTCCATCCTCATTCATCTTGTTTCTGAAAACCCACTTTGTACCAATGACATTCTGATGATGAGGTCTCGGAACTAGTTCCCAAACGTCGTTCCTCTCGAACTGATGAAGTTCCTCTTGCATTGCTTGCACCCAATCTGCGTCGCTTAGAGCCTCATCGATCACCTTAGGCTCTATTTGAGATAGAAAACAAGCAAACATGCTTTCTCTGTAAGCTGATCTGGTTCGAACTCTGTCACGTACATCTCCGATCACTTGATCAGCAGGGTGATTTCTCAGCCATCTTAGGTCGGGTTGCGGCTCCTCAGTTGATACTTCCATTGAAGGTTGAAATATGGGTTGAACATCTATGATCTGGTTTTGATCAACTGAGTCAGGCGCTTTCTTCTTGGTAGACTCTTCATCATCTGATTCTGACTGGAGTTCTGCAACGTCTCGAACTATCGACTGCTTGTCTTCGAGAGGTAAGTTTGATCTCTCGATAGACTCTGGCTGATCTTCCTCAGCAGCTTCCGTTGTCTTTGATGGTTGATCTGTTGATGCCCTTTCATCAAAGGTAACATGTATGGACTCTTCAACCACCAAACTCCGCTTGTTGAAGACTCTGAGTGCTTTGCTTGTCGATGAGTATCCCAGAAATACTCCATCATCTGCCTTTTCTTCAAAAGTTCTTCGTTGAGTCTTCCCATTGTTGTGAATATAGCATTTGCACCCGAATGAGTGGAAGTGGCTTACATTCGGTTTTCTTCCATTCCACAACTCATATGGAGTCTTTCCAACTCCTTTTACTATCAAGGACCGATTTTGGGTATAGCACGCTGTGTTGATTGCTTCTGCCCAAAATCCTAGTGATATGTTGGCTTGTGAGAGCATGGTCCTTGCAGCTTCCTTAAGAGTTCTGTTCCTTCTTTCAGCAACCCCGTTTTGTTGAGGTGTTCGAGCAGCTGATAGTTGATGATGAATTCCGTTCTCGTTGCAGTAGCTCTCGATTACTTGATTAACGAACTCTCCACCTTGATCTGACCGGATCTTTAGTATCGAGACTTCCTTTTCAACTTGAACTTGTTTCAAGAGATTTGGTAGGGCAATTTTTGTCTCGCTTTTCTTGGTTAAGAACACGGTCCAAGTGAATCTTGTGTAGTCATCCACTACCACAAGAGTGTACTTCTTTCCCTTTATGCTGGGTGGATCCACTGGGCCAAATAAGTCCATGTGAAGAAGACTTAATGGTCTAGTGGATGATGTATCGGCTTTGCTCTTGAAAGAAGATTTGATCTGTTTGCAACGTTGACATGCCTCACAGATTTTATCCTTTCGAAACGTCACTTTGGGCAGTCCTTCCACTAAGTTCCTCTTAGTAAGCTTGTTGATAGTCTTGAAGTTCAGATGACTAAGCTTACTATGCCAATCCCAGCATAAATCTTCCTTGCTCCTTGCTAGCATACATAGGGATGGTTTTGCAGACCTCCAATCCACTATGTACATGTTTCCTTTCCTTGCTGCTTCCAAGACGACTTCGAGAGATTCCTCGTTCATAATCTGACATTTGCTTTTGGTGAAGACAACTTTGTGGCCCTTGTCACAGAACTGGCTTGTACTAAGGAGATTGAACTTGAGCCCCTCAACGTAGGACACTCCTTTAATAACCAGCTCATTCTTTTGGATTTCACCAACAGCTCTTGTGCGCCCCTTCTTCTCGTCGTCGCCAAATGTCACCAAGGGACCTTCGATAGGTTGGATGTTCTCAAGCAGTGTTAGATTTCCAGTCATATGTCTCGAACATCCACTGTCAATGAACCACACGTCCCTGGTGTCCTGCAAGGAAATCAAGCAAGTTTAGGTACCCAAACTTTGGGTCCTGGTGGGTTAGTGAGTTTAGGCATCCATTTATACCTTGTGCCCATTATTCCAGGCCTAGGCGCAATGTAGCCATTGTACGTTTGATAATTATAAGGAATGCTAGCAAAGGTTTTAGGCCTCTTTGGTGCATAAATCAACTTAGGTAGAGACTTTTCGACCGGCTTATGCACCATGCCTTTCATACGCTGTTTGGTCATGTGAAATTGCTGAAAGTGAGGTTTCTTCCAGAACTTGTGATTTGATGACCAATTCTCACTAGATGGATAGAGTCTTCCTTTCTCCATCCGTGAGTTCCTAACTATGTGGATCTCAGACCTTCCATATTTGCCTTGAGGTGCATTATATGGAGTGTAGCTCTTTTTGTACTTGGAATGGCCTTGCGAGAGATAGCAAGGTGATCTCTCGATATTGTTTACCCGGCCATTCTTCGTAGCTTTCCTATACTTTCCATTGCTGGTGTATAGGGANACTTTGAGAGTTAGCTCCGAATTCTCTTTCGAGACGTTCTTAAGCATATCTCTTTCAGCAGTTAGCTTGCTGTTTTCATCCATCACTCTAGCATGAGTGCTATTGGCGATGTTAAGGTTCCTTCTGAGCGATTCCAACATCTCGAAGGGGTCCTCATCGCTTTTAAATGAAGAACAACGAGAGGTAGAAGTAGAGCAGCGAGATGTAGGAGTAGAGGTTACCTCGTTGTCAATGGCCATTAGGCATTGATTCTCCTCTTCCTCGGTGTATAAGCAGATGAGCCCCCTCTCATCCTCTGAGCTGCTGCTGCTTTCGCTGGAGCTCGATGTCTCGAACTCCTCGATTGTCCTCTCGAGTTCCTCAGCAACTAGCGCCTTCCTGCGCGGGTGTGTCTTTGTTTCTCCCTTGAAGCCACTTTTGGCTGGCTTCTCTCTGGATTCTTCTTTTCTTCTGGAATCCTTGCCTTGATGTTTGCTTACCGGCGGGTAAGGGCATTCAGCCTTGAAGTGCCCTGGTCTCCTGCAGTTGTAGCATAGACCTTGATCTTCTTCCTCCATTCTTCTGGATGTATATCTTTCATCTTTCCTTCTTGAGGAGGAAGGTGAACTTGTATTGCTTTCCGGTGTTTTCTTCATGAACTTCCTGAATTTTCTCATGAAGAAAGCAAACTGCTCGTCAGATAGAAAATCAGTGGGATTAGGATCTGACCTTGAGGAGGTGGTTGGTTGGTCTGCAATCAGTGCCACATTCCGTCTGTCCACCACGTCCTCATCTCTCGGAAACATCTCAAATTCGAAGGCTTTGAGATCTCTGAAAAGTTGGTCGGTTGTGATGTTCTTCAAATCCCTATGATCACGCATTGTGATCACCTTCATTTCCCACTCCTTGGTAAGGCCTCGTAAGACCTTCAGATTTAGCTCCTTTTGTGGAATCTCCTTCTCGAGATCACTAATCTCTATTGATAGCTTCATGAAGCGAGATTCCATGCTGTCGATGCTCTCCCCTGGCTTCATCTTGAAGTCCTCGAACTTCTTCATGGCCACGGTGAGCTTGTTNTTTGCACTTTCTTACTTTTGGAAAGATGGTTTCATCTATGGCTCTGAAGAGAATGTCCTTGGCAATGTTGTCCAAGTTGTTTCTCTTCCTATCATCACTTGTCCATTCTTCCCTAGGTTTGGGGACATACTTTGGTGTATCTCTGGTTTGCTCAGCAGTCGTGTTTACCATCATGATCTTGACTGGTCCAGATGTTATAACTTCGGCCATCTCATCATGGAGGGCTGATAGATACGCAAGCATGCGTGTTTTCCAGTCATCGAACCTGCTAAGATCAAAGAGAAGATGTCTCGACAACATGCTATCCATATTAGAAGAATTATCTCGTGCTTTGAAAACTTTTAAAGGATTTTTCAAAGAAGGATCTCTAGGCAATATAAACAAAGGTTTATATCGATCAGAGAACTTGCTCTGATACCAATTGTTGGTCCCAAGGGGATGGGGTACAAGTCTAGAGGGGGGGGGGAATAGACTTGTATAAGATTTTGCAAATCTTTTCGACCTCTCGTGTGTATTGAACTTAGGATGTTTAGGTTCGATACCTCACGAGGTGAAGACAAAGTTTTATGCGCAGCGGAAATGTTATCCCCTTTTAGTTAGCACGAGTTTGAGTTAGTTCGAGAGGTGCGTTTATATGCAGTGCAATCGAGAGGTTAGCGAGAGATAAAAACAGTAAGTAAATGCAAGAGAGATTTTTAAGTGGTTCGGCCAACCCGCCTACGTCCACTCTTCTTCCAGAAACTCCCTGGAAGGATTGCACTAAAAACTTCCCTTTTTAGTACAATATCGAGCGCTTGAGCTTTGATCACGAAGCCCGCCTCAAGCCTCAGGTTTTTCGCCCCGCTTCTTGTTACTCCACCTCTCGAGCACTTGACCTTTGATCACCAAGCCCGCGTCAAGCCTCAGGTTTCTTTCACTCGGACAGCTGCCAGGTTACTCCACCTCTCTTGCTTAATCCAAAGCAAGGTGTTTTTGGTTGTCACAGTTGAATGTAACAGACTCCAATCTGACCACAAGCTATCGTTGAATCAACTTCGATGTAGAGCAGCTTTGGTCACCTTCTGGATGTATAACAGTTTAAGCTTTGTAACTCTCTTGAAACACTAAGATGTGTTTTCTCGCTGTTTTGAATATCAGGATGATATTCCAAGTTAAGCACTTGCACTTGAACGTTTTAGACAGACACTTCTTAAGAATTTCGAACTTCTTTTCTTTTTAACTCCTTTTTCTCTCTTTTCCCCTTTTTTTTTTTCTTCTGTGTCTTTACGTCCTTATATATGAGAGTAGAGGAATAATTCCGTTGGAGGGAAAATTATTCCGTTTGAAATTTGTCTCCCATGCTGATCATGGGTCTTGCATATTTTCAGCATATTTCATGGAGTGGTGATCTTGTAACTTGAACCTCTTTGTCTTGTAGTGAATATTCCATAGTTCACTTTCTTGAGTCCATGCTCCACTTTCGTCTTTTGGTAAAAGTTACTCTTTTTATATTCCCATTATTCCTTGTTTGTAGGGAATCAGACCACTTCAGCATTGGTGCACCTTTTGACCGTTTGTGGTGGAAATCTGACGTGTCATCCATTTCCGCCCATTTTGAAATCTTCACGTTCGGCACCTCTTCATTATTCCATCTCCATGATATTCTTCTTCTCCAAACTTTAAGTATGACCGTCATTCAGCTTTGTTGGAGAATTGTTAGTGTATCGAGACCAAGGTTGATATCTTGATTGCTTAATGTCTCGAACTCAAATATCGAGAGGTCTATCTCTCGAACTCTGTTTATGTCTCGAACTGGATAACTGTATCGAGAGGTCCTACCTCTCGAACTCTGCTTATGTCTCGAGACTTAGTTGATGTCTCGCAGACCCTTATTCCTCCAGTGTTGTCCCATGCTTTCTTCTGATCTGTCTATATGATTACAACACACGAGACTTCTAAGATGTTCAAACAAATTTCCCTCAAGCTTAAATATTTTCCGAGTTGAGCTCAAAGTTACCCGGTTGTATTTTCGCTCTTGGTTTACTTGTCGAACTTACAGCGTTTTGCCTATGTATCGAGACTTGGGGATTTCTACTTAACAGTTGGTATCATCAAAACCTATTACATGATGTTCCTAACACCTATTTCATACAATTTATGCTAAAAAAAGTTATATTTATATTTACCTGGTATTATAGGTCACTAACAGGTAATTATGCCTTGATGACCAAATTGACATTTTATGTATCTAATTGCAACTTTAAAAAGTTTGAGGGCCTAACTGACTTTATAGATAATGTTTGATGGCTTATTTGATACATTTAATGCAAAAAAGTGGTATTTATATTTACCTGGTATTACTGGTCACTAACAGGTAATTATGTCTTGATGACTAAATTGACATGTTTATGTATGTAATTGCAACTTTAAAAAGTTTGAGTGCCTAATTGGAATTACAGGTAATGTTTGAAGGCCTATTTGATACAGTTTATGCAAAAAAAAAGGTGACATTTATATTACCTGGTATTACAGGTCACTAACAGGTAATTATGCCTTGATGACTTAAATTGACATTTTATGTATCTAATTGCAACTTTAAAAAGTTTGAAGGCCTAATTGACTTTACAGATAAAGTTTGATGGCCTATTTGATACATTTTATGCAAAAAAAGTGACATTTATTTTTGCCTGGTATTATAGGTCACTAACAGGTAATTATGTCTTGATGACTAAATTGACATGTTTATGTATGTAATTGCAATTTTAATTAGTTTGAGGGCCTAATTGACTTTACAGATAAAGTTTGATGGCCTAATTGATGCATTTTATGCAAAAAAAAAAAGTGACATTTATATTTACCTGGTATTATAGGTCACTAACAGGTAATTATGCCTTGATGACTAAATTGATATGTTTATGTATCTAATTGGAACTTTAAAAAGTTTGAGGCCTAATTGGCTCTACAGATAAATTTTTATGGCCTATTTGATACATTTTAATGCAAAAAAAAGTGACATTTATATTTACCTGGTATTACAGGTCACTAACAGGTAATTATGCCTTGATGACTAAATTGACATTTTATGTATCTAATTGCAACTTTAAAAAGTTTGAGGGCCTAATTGATACATTTTATGCAAAAAAAAAAAAGTGACATTTATATTTACCTGGTATTACAGGTCACTAATTGATAATTATGCCTTGATGACTAAATTGATATGTTTATGTATCTAATTGGAACTTTAAAAAGTTTGAGGCCTAATTGACTCTACAGATAAATTTTTATGGCCTATTTGATACATTTTAATGCAAAAAAAAGTGACATTTATATTACCTGGTATTACAGGTCACTAACAGGTAATTATGCCTTGATGACTAAATTGACATTTTATGTATCGAATTGCAACTTTAAAAAGTTTGAGGGCTTAACTGACTTTATAGATAATGTTTGATGGCTTATTTGATAAATTTAATGCAAAAAAGTGGTATTTATATTTACCTGGTATTACTGGTCACTAACAGGAGTGGTATTTATATTTACCTGGTATTACTGGTCACTAACAGGTAATTATGTCTTATTTACCTGGTATTACTGGTCACTAACAGGTAATTATGTCTTGATGACTAAATTGACATGTTTATGTATAGGTAATTATGTCTTGATGACTAAATTGACATGTTTATGTATATAATTGCAACTTTAAAAAGTTTGAGTGCCTAATTTATGTATATAATTGCAACTTTAAAAAGTTTGAGTGCCTAAGTGGAATTACAGGTAATGTTTGAAGGCCTATTTGATACAGTTTATGCAAAAAAAAGGTGACATTTATATTTACCTGGTATTATAGGTCAGTAACAGGTAATTATGCCTTGATAACTAAATTGACATGTTTATGTATATAATTGCCACTTTAAAATGTTTTAGGGCCTAATTGACTTTACATATAAAGTTTCATGGCCTATTTGATACATTTTATGCAAAAAAAAGTGACATTTATATTTACCTGGTATTACTGGTCAGTAACAGGTAATTATGTCTTGATGACTAAATTGACATGTTTATGTATGTAATTGCAACTTTAAAAAGTTTGAGTGCCTAATTGGAATTACAGGTAATGTTTGAAGGCCTATTTGATACAGTTTATGCAAAAAAAAAGGTGACATTTATGTTAGGAACATCATGTAATAGGTTTTGATGATACCAACGGTTAAGTAGAAATCCCCAAAGTCTCGAAAGATAGGAATCAATGTAAGTTCGACAAGTAAACTAAGAGCGAAAATACAACCGGGTAACTTGAGCTCAACTCGGAAAATATTTAAGCTTAAGGTAAACTTGTTTGAACATCTTAGAAGTCTCGTGTTGTAATCATATAGACAGATCAGAAGAAAGCATGGGACAACTCTGGAGGAATAAGGGTCTGCGAGACATCAACTAAGTCTCGAGACATAAGCAGAGTTCGAGAGGTAGTACCTCTCGATACAGTTATCCAGTTCGAGACATAAACAGAGTTCGAGACATTAAGCAATCAAGATATCAACCTTGGTCTCGATACACTAACAATTCTCCAACAAAGCTGAAGGACGGTCATACTTAAAGTCTGGAGAATAAGAATATCATGGAGATGCAATAATGAAGAGGTGCCGAACGTGAAGATTTCAAAATGGGCGGAAATGGATGACACGTCAGATTTCCACCACAAACGGTCAAAAGGTGCACCAATGCTGAAGTGGTCTGATTCCCTACAAACAAGGAATAATGGGAATATAAAAAGAGTAACTTTTACCAAAAGACGAAAGTGGAGCATGGACTCAAGAAAAGTGAACTATGGAACATTCACTACAAGACAAAGAGGTTCAAGTTACAAGATCACCACTCCATGAAATATGCTGAAAATATGCAAGACCCATGATCAGCATGGGAGACAAATTTCAAACGGAATAATTTTCCCTCCAACGGAATTATTCCTCTACTCTCATATATAAGGACGTAAAGACACAAAGAAAAAGTGTAGTGAAAAGAAGGGGTTCGAAATTCTTAAGAAGTGTCTGCCTAAAACGTTCAAAGTGCAAAGTGGTTAACTTGGAATATCATCCTGATATTCAAAATAGCGAGAAAACACATCTTAGTGTTTCAAGAGAGTTACAAAGCTTAAACTGTTATACATC
>NC_044931.1:2133197-2138916 GCF_003576645.1 Ipomoea triloba | reverse complement strand
TATTACAGGTCACTAACAGGTAATTATGCCTTGATGACCAAATTGACATTTTATGTATCTAATTGCAACTTTAAAAAGTTTGAGGGCCTAACTGACTTTATAGATAATGTTTGATGGCTTATTTGATACATTTAATGCAAAAAAGTGATATTTATATTTACCTAGTATTACAGGTCACTAAAAGGTAATTATGTCTTGATAACTAAATTGACATGTTTATGTATCTAATTGCCACTTTAAAATGTTTTAGGGCCTAATTGACTTTACATATAAAGTTTCATGGCCTATTTGATACATTTTATGCAAAAAAAAGTGACATTTATATTTACCTGGTATTGCAGGTCACTAACAGGTAATTATGCCTTGATAACTAAATTGACATGTTTATGTATCTAACTGCAACTTTAAAAAGTTTGAAGGCCTAATTGACTTTACAGATAAAGTTTGATGGCCTATTTGATACATTTTATGCAAAAAAAGTGACATTTATTTTTACCTGGTATTATAGGTCACTAACAGGTAATTATGCCTTGATAACTAAATTGACATGTTTATGTATCTAATTGCCACTTTAAAATGTTTTAGGGCCTAATTGACTTTACATATAAAGTTTCATGGCCTATTTGATACATTTTATGCAAAAAAAAAGTGACATTTATATTTACCTGGTATTACTGGTCACTAACAGGTAATTATGTCTTGATGACTAAATTGACATGTTTATGTATGTAATTGCAACTTTAAAAAGTTTGAGTGCCTAATTGGAATTACAGGTAATGGTTGAAGGCCTATTTGATACAGTTTATGCAAAAAAAAAGTGACATTTATATTTACCTGGTATTACAGGTCACTAATAGGTAATTATGCCTTGATGACTTAAATTGACATTTTATGTATCTAATTGCAACTTTAAAAAGTTTGAGGGCCTAATTGACTTTACAGATAAAGTTTGAAGGCCTATTTGATACATTTTATGCAAAAAAAATGATATTTATATTTACCTGGTATTACTGGTCACGAACAGGTAATTATGCCTTGATGAACTAAATTGACATGTTTATGTAACTAATTGCAACTTTAAAAAGTTTGAGGGCCTAATTGGCATTACAGGTAAAGTTTGAAGGCCTATTTGATACAGTTTATGCAAAAAAAAGTGACATTTATATTTACTTGGTATTATAGGTCACTAACAGGTAATTATGCCTTGATGACTAAATTGACATTTTATGTATCTAATTGTAACTTTAAAATGTTTTAGGGCCTAATTGACTTTACAGATAAAGTTTCATGGCCTATTTGATACATTTTATGCAAAAAAAAAGTGACATTTATATTTACCTAGTATTACTGGTCACTAACAGGTAATTTTGTCTTGATGACTAAATTGACATGTTTATGTATGTAATTGCAACTTTAAAAAGTTTGAGTGCCTAATTGGAATTACAGGTAATGGTTGAAGGCCTATTTGATACAGTTTATGCAAAAAAAAGGTGACATTTATATTTACCTGGTATTACAGGTCACTAATAGGTAATTATGCCTTGATGACTTAAATTGACATTTTATGTATCTAATTGCAACTTTAAAAAGTTTGAGGGCCTAATTGACTTTACAGATAAAGTTTGAAGGCCTATTTCATACAATTTATGCTAAAAAAAGTGATATTTATATTTACCTGGTATTATAGGTCACTAACAGGTAATTATGCCTTGAAGACCAAATTGACATTTTATGTATCTAATTGCAACTTTAAAAAGTGACATTTATTTTTGCCTGGTATTATAGGTCACTAACAGGTAATTATGACTTGATGACTAAATTGACATGTTTATGTATGTAATTGCAACTTTAATTAGTTTGAGGGCCTAATTGACTTTACAGATAAAGTTTGATGGCCTAATTGATGCATTTTACGCAAAAAAAAAAGTGACATTTATATTTACCCGGTATTACAGGTCACTAATAGGTAATTATGCCTTGATGACTAAATTGATATGTTTATGTATCTAATTTGAACTTTAAAAAGTTTGAGGCCTAATTGACTCTACAGATAAATTTTTATGGCCTATTTGATACATTTTAATGCAAAAAAAGTGACATTTATATTACCTGGTATTACAGGTCACTAACAGGTAATTATGCCTTGATGACTAAATTGACATTTTATGTATCTAATTGCAACTTTAAAAAGTGACATTTATTTTTGCCTGGTATTATAGGTCACTAACAGGTAATTATGCCTTGATGACTAAATTGACATTTTATGTATCTAATTGCAACTTTAAAAAGTGACATTTATTTTTGCCTGGTATTATAGGTCACTAACAGGTAATTATGCCTTGATGACCAAATTGACATTTTATGTATCTAATTGCAACTTTAAAAAGTTTGAGGGCCTAACTGACTTTATAGATAATGTTTGATCGCTTATTTGATAAATTTAATGCAAAAAAGTGGTATTTATATTTACCTGGTATTACTGGTCACTAACAGGTAATTATGCCTTGATGACTAAATTGACATTTTATGTATCTAATTGTAACTTTAAATATTTTGAGGGCCTAATTGACTTTACAGATAAAGTTTTATGGCCTATTTGATACATTTTATGCATACAAAAGTGACATTTATATTTACCTGGTATTACAGGTCACTAACAGGTAATTATGCCTTGATGACTAAATTGACATTTTATGTATCTAATTGCAACTTTAAAAAGTTTGAGGGCCTAATTGGCATTACAGGTAAAGTTTGAAGGCCTATTTGATACAGTTTATGCAAAAAAAAGTGACATTTATATTTACCTGGTATTACAGGTCACTAACAGGTAATTATGCCTTGATGACTAAATTGACATTTTATGTATCTAATTGCAACTTTAAAAACTTTGAGGGCCTAACTGACTTTATAGATAATGTTTGATGAGTTATTTGATACATTTAATGCAAAAAAGTGGTATTTATATTTACCTGGTTTTACTGGTCACTAACAGGTAATTATGTCTTGATGACTAAATTGACATGTTTATGTATGTAATTGCAACTTTAAAAAGTTTGAGTGCCTAATTGGAATTACAGGTAATGTTTGAAGGCCTATTTGATACAGTTTATGCAAAAAAAAAGGTGACATTTATATTTACCTGGTATTACAGGTCACTAACAGGTAATTATGCCTTGATGACTTAAATTGACATTTTATGTATCTAATTGCAACTTTAAAAAGTTTGAGGGCCTAATTGACTTTACAGATAAAGTTTGAAGGCCTATTTGATACAATTTATGCAAAAAAAGTGATATTTATATTTACCTGGTATTACTGGTCACGAACAGGTAATTATGCCTTGATGAACTAAATTGACATGTTTATGTAACTAATTGCAACTTTAAAAAGTTTGAGGGCCTAATTGGCATTACAGGTAAAGTTTGAAGTCCTATTTGATACAGTTTATGCAAAAAAAAGTGACATTTATATTTACTGGTATTATAGGTCACTAACAGGTAATTATGCCTTGATAACTAAATTGACATGTTTATGTATCTAATTGCCACTTTAAAAAGTTTTAGGGCCTAATTGACTTTACATATAAAGTTTCATGGCCTATTTGATAAATTTTATGCAAAAAAAAGTGACATTTATATTTACCTGGTATTATAGGTCACTAACAGGTAATTATGCCTTGATAACTAAATTGACATGTTTATGTATCTAATTGCCACTTTAAAAAGTTTTAGGGCCTAATTGACTTTACATATAAAGTTTCATGGCCTATTTGATAAATTTTATGCAAAAAAAAGTGACATTTATATTTACCAAGTATTGTAGGCCACTAACAGGTAATTATGCCTTGATAACTAAATTGACATGTTTATTTATCTAATTGCAACTTTAAAAAGTTTGAAGGCCTAATTGACTTTACAGATAAAGTTTGATGGCCTATTTGATACATTTTATGCAAAAAAAGTGGCATTTATTCTTACCTGGTATTATAGGTCACTAACAGGTAATTATGCCTTGATGACTAAATTGACATTTTATGTATCTAATTGTAACTTTAAATAGTTTGAGGGCCTAATTGACTTTACAGATAAAGTTGTATAGCCTATTTGATACATTTTATGCAAACAAAAGTGACATTTATATTTACCTGGTATTACAGGTCACTAACAGGTAATTATGCCTTGATGACTAAATTGACATGTTTATGTATCTAATTGCAACTTTAAAAAGTTTGAAGGCCTATTTGATACATTTTATGCAAACAAAAGTGACATTTATATTTACCTGGTATTACAGGTCACTAACAGGTAATTATGCCTTGATGACTAAATTGACATGTTTATGTACCTAATTGCAACATTAAAAAGTTTGAGGGCCTAATTGGCATTACCGGTAAAGTTTGAAGGCCTATTTGATACAGTTTATGCAAAAAAAAGTGACATTTATATTTACCTGGTATTATAGGTCACTAACAGGTAATTATGCCTTGATAACTAAATTGACATGTTTATGTATCTAAGTGCCACTTTAAAAAGTTTTAGGGCCTAATTGACTTTACATATACAGTTTCATGGCCTATTTGATACATTTTATGCAAAAAAAAGTGACATTTATATTTACCTGGTATTGCAGGTCACTAACGGGTAATTATGCCTTGATAACTAAATTGACATGTTTATGTATCTAATTGCAACTTTAAAAAGTTTGAAGGCCTAATTGACTTTACAGATAAAGTTTGATGGCCTATTTGATACATTTTATGCAAACAAAAGTGACATTTATACTTACCTGGTATTACAGGTCACTAACAGGTAATTATGCCTTGATGACTAAATATTACAGGTCACTAACAGGTAATTATGCCTTGATGACTAAATTGACATGTTTATGTATGTAATTGCAATTTTAATTAGCTAAATTGACATGTTTATGTATGTAATTGCAATTTTAATTAGTTAAATTGACATGTTTATGTATGTAATTGCAATTTTAATTAGTTGGAGGGCCTAATTGACTTTACAGATAAAGTTTGATGGCCTAATTGATGCATTTTATGCAAAAAAAAAAAAGTGACATTTATATTTACCTGGTTTTACAGGTCACTAATAGATAATTATGCCTTGATGACTAAATTGATATGTTTATGTATCTAATTGGAACTTTAAAAAGTTTGAGGCCTAATTGACTCTACAGATAAATTATTATGGCCTATTTGATACATTTTAATGCAAAAAAAAGTGACATTTATATTACCTGGTATTACAGGTCACTAACAGCTAATTATGCCTTGATGACTAAATTGACATGTTTATGTATGTAATTGCAACTTTAATTAGTTTGAGGGCCTAATTGACTTTACAGATAAAGTTTGATGGCCTATTTGATACATTTTATGCAAACAAAAGTGACATTTATATTTACCTGGTATTACAGGTCACTAACAGGTAATTATGCCTTGATGACTAAATTGACATGTTTATGTATATAATTGCAACTTTAAAAAGTTTGAGTGCCTAATTGGAATTACAGGTAATGTTTGAAGGCCTATTTGATACAGTTTATGCAAAAAAAGGTGACATTTATATTTACCTGGTATTATAGGTCACTAATAGGTAATTATGCCTTGATAACTAAATTGACATGTTTATGTATCTAATTGCCACTTTAAAATGTTTTAGGGCCTAATTGACTTTACATATAAAGTTTCATGGCCTATTTGATA
>NC_044931.1:2130974-2133184 GCF_003576645.1 Ipomoea triloba | reverse complement strand
TTTATGTATCTAATTGCAACTTTAAAAAGTTTGAGGGCCTAACTGACTTTATAGATAATGTTTGATGGCTTATTTGATACATTTAATGCAAAAAAGTGGTATTTATATTTACCTGGTATTACTGGTCACTAACAGGTAATTATGTCTTGATGACTAAATTGACATGTTTATGTATGTAATTGCAACTTTAAAAAGTTTGAGTGCCTAATTGGAATTACAGGTAATGTTTGAAGGCCTATTTGATACAGTTTATGCAAAAAAAAAGGTGACATTTATATTTACCTGGTATTACAGGTAACTAACAGGTAATTATGCCTTGATGACTTAAATTGACATTTTATGTATCTAATTGCAACTTTAAAAAGTTTGAGGGCCTAATTGACTTTACAGATAAAGTTTGAAGGCCTATTTGATACATTTTATGCATACAAAAGTGACATTTATATTTACCTGGTATTATAGGTCACTAATAGGTAATTATGCCTTGATGACTAAATTGACATGTTTATGTATCTAATTGCCCCTTTAAAAAGTTTTAGGGCCTAATTGACTTTACATATACAGTTTCATGGCCTATTTGATACATTTTATGCATACAAAAGTGACATTTATATTTACCTGGTATTATAGGTCACTAATAGGTAATTATGCCTTGATGACTAAATTGACATGTTTATGTATATAATTGCAACTTTAAAAAGTTTGAGGGCCTAATTGACTTTACAGATAAAGTTTGAAGGCCTATTTGATACAATTTATGCAAAAAAAAGTGATATTTATATTTACCTGGTATTACTGGTCACGAACAGGTAATTATGACTTGATGAACTGAATTGACATGTTTATGTAACTAATTTCAACTTTAAAAAGTTTGAGGGCCTAATTGGCATTACAGGTAAAGTTTGAAGGCCTATTTGATACATTTTATGCAAAAAAAGTGACATTTATTTTTACCTGGTATTATAGGTCACTAACAGGTAATTATGCCTTGATGACTAAATTGACATTTTATGTATCTAATTGTAACTTTAAATAGTTTGAGGGCCTAATTGACTTTACAGATAAAGTTGTATGGCCTATTTGATACATTTTATGCAAACAAAAGTGACATTTATATTTACCTGGTATTATAGGTCCCTAACAGGTAATTATGCCTTGATCACTAAATTGACATTTTACGTATCTAATTGTAACTTTAAATAGTTTGAGGGCCTAATTGACTTTACAGATAAAGTTGTATGGCCTATTTGATACATTTTATGCAAAAAAAGTGACATTTATTTTTACCTGGTATTATAG
The DNA here is from genome assembly GCF_003576645.1 of Ipomoea triloba. Lineage (NCBI taxonomy): Eukaryota > Viridiplantae > Streptophyta > Magnoliopsida > Solanales > Convolvulaceae > Ipomoea > Ipomoea triloba. The sequence continues at coordinate 2,131,885 of NC_044931.1, read as the reverse complement.
GTCACTAACAGGTAATTATGCCTTGATGACTAAATTGACATTTTACGTATCTAATTGTAACTTTAAATAGTTTGAGGGCCTAATTGACTTTACAGATAAAGTTTTATGGCCTATTTGATACATTTTATGCATACAAAAGTGACATTTATATTTACCTGGTATTACAGGTCACTAACAGGTAATTATGCCTTGATGACTAAATTGACATGTTTATGTATGTAATTGCAACTTTAATTAGTTTGAGAGCCTAATTGACTTTACAGATAAAGTTTGATGGCCTAATTGATGCATTTTATGCAAAAAAAAAAAGTGACAGATATATTTACCTGGTATTACAGGTCACTAATAGATAATTATGTCTTGATGACTAAATTGATATGTTTATGTATCTAATTGGAACTTTAAAAAGTTTGAGGCCTAATTGAATCTACAGATAAATTTTTATGGCCTATTTGATACATTTTAATGCAAAAAAAAGTGACATTTATATTACCTGGTATTACAGGTCACTAACAGGTAATTATGCCTTGATGACTAAATTGACATTTTATGTAACTAATTGCAACTTTAAAAAGTTTGAGGGCCTAATTGGCATTACAGGTAAAGTTTGAAGGCCTATTTGATACAGTTTATGCAAAAAAAAGTGACATTTATATTTACCTGGTATTATAGGTTACTAACAGGTAATTATGCCTTGATAACTAAATTGACATGTTTATGTATCTAATTTCCACTTTAAAATGTTTTAGGGCCTAATTGACTTTACATATAAAGTTTCATGGCCTATTTGATACATTTTATGCAAAAAAAAAAAGTGACATTTATATTTACCTGGTATTACTGGTCACTAACAGGTAATTATGTCTTGATGACTAAATTGACATGTTTATGTATGTAATTGCAACTTTAAA
>NC_044931.1:2101773-2130718 GCF_003576645.1 Ipomoea triloba | reverse complement strand
AGGTAATTATGCCTTGATAACTAAATTGACATGTTTATATATCTAAGTGCCACTTTAAAAAGTTTTGGGGCCTAATTGACTTTACATATACAGTTTCATGGCCTATTTGATACATTTTATGCAAAAAAAAGTGACATTTATATTTACCTGGTATTGCAGATCACTAAGAGGTAATTATGCCTTGATAACTAAATTGACATGTTTATGTATCTAATTGCAACTTTAAAAAGTTTGAAGGCCTAATTGACTTTACAGATAAAGTTTGATGGCCTATTTGATACATTTTATGCAAAAAAAGTGACATTTATTTTTACCTGGTATTATAGGTCACTAACAGGTAATTATGCCTTGATGACTAAATTGACATTTTATGTATCTAATTGTAACAGTAAATAGTTTGAGGGCTTAATTGACTTTACAGATAAAGTTGTATGGCCTATTTGATACATTTTATGCAAAGAAAAGTGACATTTATATTTACCTGGTATTATAGGCCACTAACAGGTAATTATGCCTTGATGACTAAATTGATATGTTTATGTATCTAATTGGAACTTTAAAAAGTTTGAGGCCTAATTGACTCTACAGATAAATTTTTATGGCCTATTTGATACATTTTATTCAAAAAAAGTGACATTTATATTACCTGGTATTACAGGTCACTAACAGGTAATTATGCCTTGATGACTAAATTGACATGTTTATGTATGTAATTGCAACTTTAATTAGTTTGAGGGCCAAATTGACTTTACAGATAAAGTTTGATAGCCTAATTGATGCATTTTATGCAAAAAAAAAAAGTGACATTTATATTTACCTGGTATTACAGGTTACTAATAGATAATTATGCCTTGATGACTAAATTGATATGTTTATGTATCTAATTGGAACTTTAAAAAGTTTGAGGCCTAATTGACTCTACAGATAAATTTTTATGGCCTATTTGATACATTTTAATGCAAAAAAAAGTGACATTTATATTACCTGGTATTACAGGTCACTAACAGGTAATTATGCCTTGATGACTAAATTGACATTTTATGTATCTAATTGCAACTTTAAAAAGTTTGAGGGCCTAATTGACTTTACAGATAAAGTTTGAAGGCCTATTTGATACATTTTATGCAAAAAAAAGTGATATTTATATTTACCTGGTATTACTGGTCACGAACAGGTAATTATGCCTTGATAAACTAAATTGACATGTTTATGTAACTAATTGAACCTTTAAAAAGTTTGAGGGCCTAATTGGCATTACAGGTAAAGTTTGAAGGCCTATTTGATACAGTTTATGCAAAAAAAAGTGACATTTATATTTACCTGGTATTATAGGTCACTAACAGGTAATTATGCCTTGATAACTAAATTGACATGTTTATGTATCTAATTGCCACTTTAAAAAGTTTTAGGGCCTAATTGACTTTACATATAAAGTTTCATGGCCTATTTGATACATTTTATGCAAAAAAAAGTGACATTTATATTTACCTGGTATTGCAGGTCACTAACAGGTAATTATGCCTTGATAACTAAATTGACATGTTTATGTATCTAATTGCAACTTTAAAAAGTTTGAAGGCCTAATTGACTTTACAGATAAAGTTTGATGGCCTATTTGATACATTTTATGCAAAAAAAGTGACATTTATTTTTACCTGGTATTATAGGTCACTAACAGGTAATTATGCCTTGATGACTAAATTGACATTTTATGTATCTAATTGTAACTTTAAATAGTTTGAGGGCCTAATTGACTTTACAGATAAAGTTGTATGGTCTATTTGATACATTTTATGCAAACAAAAGTGACATTTATATTTACCTGGTATTACAGGTCACTAACAGGTAATTATGCCTTGATGACTTAAATTGACATTTTATGTATCTAATTGCAACTTTAAAAAGTTTGAGGGCCTAATTGACTTTACAGATAAAGTTTGAAGGCCTATTTGATACATTTTATGCAAAAAAAAGTGACATTTATATTTACCTGGTATTACAGGTCACTAACAGGTAATTATGCCTTGATGACTAAATTGACATGTTTATGTATCTAATTGCAACTTTAAAAAGTTTGAGGGCCTAATTGACTTTACAGATAAAGTTTGAAGGCCTATTTGATACAATTTATGCAAAAAAAAGTGACATTTATATTTACCTGGTATTATAGGTCACTAATAGATAATTATGCCTTGATGACTAAATTGACATGTTTATGTATCTAATTGCCACTTTAAAAAGTTTTAGGGCCTAATTGACTTTACATATAAAGTTTCATGGCCTATTTGATAAATTTTATGCAAAAAAAAGTAACATTTATATTTACCTGGTATTACAGGTCACTAACAGGTAATTATGCCTTGATGACTAAATTGACATTTTATGTATCTACTTGTAACTTTAAATAGTTTGAGGGCCTAATTGACTTTACAGATAAAGTTGTATGGCCTATTTGATACATTTTATGCAAACAAAAGTGACATTTATATTACCTGGTATTATAGGTCACTAATAGGTAATTATGCCTTGATGACTAAATTGACATGTTATGTATCTAATTGCCACTTTAAAAAGTTTTAGGGCCTAATTGACTTTACAGATAAAGTTGAATGGCCTATTTGATACATTTTATGCAAACAAAAGTGACATTTATATTTACCTGGTATTACAGGTCACTAACAGGTAATTATGCCTTGATGACTAAATTGACATGTTTATGTACCTAATTGCAACTTCAAAAAGTTTGAGGGCCTAATTGGCATTACAGGTAAAGTTTGAAGGCCTATTTGATATAGTTTATGCAAAAAAAAGTGACATTTATATTTACCTGGTATTATAGGTCACTAATAGGTAATTATGCCTTGATGACTAAATTGACATGTTTATGTATCTAATTGCCACTTTAAAAAGTTTTAGGGCCTAATTGACTTTACATATAAAGTTTCATGGCCTATTTGATAAATTTTATGCAAAAAAAAGTAACATTTATACTTACCTGGTATTACAGGTCACTAACAGGTAATTATGCCTTGATGACTAAATTGACATGTTTATGTATGTAATTGCAATTTTAATTAGTTTGAGGGCCTAATTGACTTTACAGATAAAGTTTGATGGCCTAATTGATGCATTTTATGCAAAAAAAAAGTGACATTTATATTTACCTGGTTTTACAGGTCACTAATAGATAATTATGCCTTGATGACTAAATTGATATGTTTATGTATCTAATTGGATGCCTTGATGACTAAATTGATATGTTTATGTATCTAATTGGAACTTTAAAAAGTTTGAGGCCTAATTGACTGTATCTAATTGGAACTTTAAAAAGTTTGAGGCCTAATTGACTATACAGATAAATTATTATGGCCTATTTGATACATTTTAATGCAAAAAAAAGTGACATTTATATTACCTGGTATTACAGGTCACTAACAGCTAATTATGCCTTGATGACTAAATTGACATTTTATGTATCTAATTGCAACTTTAAAAAGTTTGAAGGCCTAATTGACTTTACAGATAAAGTTTGATGGCCTAATTGATGCATTTTATGCAAAAAAAAGTGACATTTATATTACTTGGTATTACTGGTCACTAACAGGTAATTATGTCTTGATGACTAAATTGACATGTTTATGTATATAATTGCAACTTTAAAAAGTTTGAGTGCCTAATTGGAATTACAGGTAATGTTTGAAGGCCTATTTGATACAGTTTATGCAAAAAAAAGGTGACATTTATATTTACCTGGTATTATAGGTCACTAACAGGTAATTATGCCTTGATAACTAAATTGACATGTTTATGTATCTAATTGCCACTTTAAAATGTTTTAGGGCCTAATTGTCTTTACATATAAAGTTTCATGGCCTATTTGATACATTTTATGCAAAAAAAAGTGACATTTATATTACTTGGTATTACTGGTCACTAACAGGTAATTATGTCTTGATGACTAAATTGACATGTTTATGTATGTAATTGCAACTTTAATTAGTTTGAGGGCCTAATTGACTTTACAGATAAAGTTGTATGGCCTATTTGATACATTTTATGCAAACAAAAGTGACATTTATATTTACCTGGTATTGCAGGTCACTAATAGGTAATTATGCCTTGATAACTAAATTGACATGTTTATGTATCTAATTGCAACTTTAATTAGTTTGAGGGCCTAATTGACTTTACAGATAAAGTTGTATGGCCTATTTGATACATTTTATGCAAACAAAAGTGACATTTATATTTACCTGGTATTGCAGGTCACTAATAGGTAATTATGCCTTGATAACTAAATTGACATGTTTATGTATCTAATTGCAACTTTAATTAGTTTGAGGGCCTAATTGACTTTACAGATAAAGTTGTATGGCCTATTTGATACATTTTATGCAAACAAAAGTGACATTTATATTTACCTGGTATTGCAGGTCACTAATAGGTAATTATGCCTTGATAACTAAATTGACATGTTTATGTATCTAATTGCAACTTTAATTAGTTTGAGGGCCTAATTGACTTTACAGATAAAGTTGTATGGCCTATTTGATACATTTTATGCAAACAAAAGTGACATTTATATTTACCTGGTATTGCAGGTCACTAATAGGTAATTATGCCTTGATAACTAAATTGACATGTTTATGTATCTAATTGCAACTTTAATTAGTTTGAGGGCCTAATTGACTTTACAGATAAAGTTGTATGGCCTATTTGATACATTTTATGCAAACAAAAGTGACATTTATATTTACCTGGTATTGCAGGTCACTAATAGGTAATTATGCCTTGATAACTAAATTGACATGTTTATGTATCTAATTGCAACTTTAATTAGTTTGAGGGCCTAATTGACTTTACAGATAAAGTTGTATGGCCTATTTGATACATTTTATGCAAACAAAAGTGACATTTATATTTACCTGGTATTGCAGGTCACTAATAGGTAATTATGCCTTGATAACTAAATTGACATGTTTATGTATCTAATTGCAACTTTAATTAGTTTGAGGGCCTAATTGACTTTACAGATAAAGTTGTATGGCCTATTTGATACATTTTATGCAAACAAAAGTGACATTTATATTTACCTGGTATTGCAGGTCACTAATAGGTAATTATGCCTTGATAACTAAATTGACATGTTTATGTATCTAATTGCAACTTTAATTAGTTTGAGGGCCTAATTGACTTTACAGATAAAGTTGTATGGCCTATTTGATACATTTTATGCAAACAAAAGTGACATTTATATTTACCTGGTATTGCAGGTCACTAATAGGTAATTATGCCTTGATAACTAAATTGACATGTTTATGTATCTAATTGCAACTTTAATTAGTTTGAGGGCCTAATTGACTTTACAGATAAAGTTGTATGGCCTATTTGATACATTTTATGCAAACAAAAGTGACATTTATATTTACCTGGTATTGCAGGTCACTAATAGGTAATTATGCCTTGATAACTAAATTGACATGTTTATGTATCTAATTGCAACTTTAATTAGTTTGAGGGCCTAATTGACTTTACAGATAAAGTTGTATGGCCTATTTGATACATTTTATGCAAACAAAAGTGACATTTATATTTACCTGGTATTGCAGGTCACTAATAGGTAATTATGCCTTGATAACTAAATTGACATGTTTATGTATCTAATTGCAACTTTAATTAGTTTGAGGGCCTAATTGACTTTACAGATAAAGTTGTATGGCCTATTTGATACATTTTATGCAAACAAAAGTGACATTTATATTTACCTGGTATTGCAGGTCACTAATAGGTAATTATGCCTTGATAACTAAATTGACATGTTTATGTATCTAATTGCAACTTTAATTAGTTTGAGGGCCTAATTGACTTTACAGATAAAGTTGTATGGCCTATTTGATACATTTTATGCAAACAAAAGTGACATTTATATTTACCTGGTATTGCAGGTCACTAATAGGTAATTATGCCTTGATAACTAAATTGACATGTTTATGTATCTAATTGCAACTTTAATTAGTTTGAGGGCCTAATTGACTTTACAGATAAAGTTGTATGGCCTATTTGATACATTTTATGCAAACAAAAGTGACATTTATATTTACCTGGTATTGCAGGTCACTAATAGGTAATTATGCCTTGATAACTAAATTGACATGTTTATGTATCTAATTGCAACTTTAATTAGTTTGAGGGCCTAATTGACTTTACAGATAAAGTTGTATGGCCTATTTGATACATTTTATGCAAACAAAAGTGACATTTATATTTACCTGGTATTGCAGGTCACTAATAGGTAATTATGCCTTGATAACTAAATTGACATGTTTATGTATCTAATTGCAACTTTAATTAGTTTGAGGGCCTAATTGACTTTACAGATAAAGTTGTATGGCCTATTTGATACATTTTATGCAAACAAAAGTGACATTTATATTTACCTGGTATTGCAGGTCACTAATAGGTAATTATGCCTTGATAACTAAATTGACATGTTTATGTATCTAATTGCAACTTTAATTAGTTTGAGGGCCTAATTGACTTTACAGATAAAGTTGTATGGCCTATTTGATACATTTTATGCAAACAAAAGTGACATTTATATTTACCTGGTATTGCAGGTCACTAATAGGTAATTATGCCTTGATAACTAAATTGACATGTTTATGTATCTAATTGCAACTTTAATTAGTTTGAGGGCCTAATTGACTTTACAGATAAAGTTGTATGGCCTATTTGATACATTTTATGCAAACAAAAGTGACATTTATATTTACCTGGTATTGCAGGTCACTAATAGGTAATTATGCCTTGATAACTAAATTGACATGTTTATGTATCTAATTGCAACTTTAATTAGTTTGAGGGCCTAATTGACTTTACAGATAAAGTTGTATGGCCTATTTGATACATTTTATGCAAACAAAAGTGACATTTATATTTACCTGGTATTGCAGGTCACTAATAGGTAATTATGCCTTGATAACTAAATTGACATGTTTATGTATCTAATTGCAACTTTAATTAGTTTGAGGGCCTAATTGACTTTACAGATAAAGTTGTATGGCCTATTTGATACATTTTATGCAAACAAAAGTGACATTTATATTTACCTGGTATTGCAGGTCACTAATAGGTAATTATGCCTTGATAACTAAATTGACATGTTTATGTATCTAATTGCAACTTTAATTAGTTTGAGGGCCTAATTGACTTTACAGATAAAGTTGTATGGCCTATTTGATACATTTTATGCAAACAAAAGTGACATTTATATTTACCTGGTATTGCAGGTCACTAATAGGTAATTATGCCTTGATAACTAAATTGACATGTTTATGTATCTAATTGCAACTTTAATTAGTTTGAGGGCCTAATTGACTTTACAGATAAAGTTTTATGGCCTATTTGATACATTTTATGCATACAAAAGTGACATTTATATTTACCTGGTATTACAGGTCACTAACAGGTAATTATGCCTTGATGACTAAATTGACATGTTTAAGTATGTAATTGCAACTTTAATTAGTTTGAGGGCCTAATTGACTTTACAGATAAAGTTTGATGGCCTAATTGATGCATTTTATGCAAAAAAAAAAAAGTGACAGTTATATTTACCTGGTATTACAGGTCACTAACAGGTAATTATGCCTTGATGACTAAATTGACATGTTTATGTATGTAATTGCAACTTTAATTAGTTTGAGGGCCTAATTGACTTTACAGATAAAGTTTGATGGCCTAATTGATGCATTTTATGCAAAAAAAAAAAAGTGACAGTTATATTTACCTGGTATTACAGGTCACTAATAGATAATTATGTCTTGATGACTAAATTGATATGTTTATGTATCTAATTGGAACTTTAAAAAGTTTGAGGCCTAATTGACTCTACAGATAAATTTTTATGGCCTATTTGATACATTTTAATGCAAAAAAAAGTGACATTTATATTACCTGGTATTACAGGTCACTAACAGGTAATTATGCCTTGATAACTAAATTGACATGTTTATGTATCTAATTTCCACTTTAAAATGTTTTAGGGCCTAATTGACTTTACATATAAAGTTTCATGGCCTATTTGATACATTTTATGCAAAAAAAAAGTGACATTTATATTTACCTGGTATTACTGGTCACTAACAGGTAATTATGTCTTGATGACTAAATTGACATGTTTATGTATGTAATTGCAACTTTAAAAAGTTTGAGTGCCTAATTGGAATTACAGGTAATGGTTGAAGGCCTATTTGATACAGTTTATGCAAAAAAAAGGTGACATTTATATTTACCTGGTATTACAGGTCACTAATAGGTAATTATGCCTTGACGACTTAAATTGACATTTTATGTATCTAATTGCAACTTTAAAAAGTTTGAAGGCCTAATTGACTTTATAGATAAAGTTTGAAGGCCTATTTCATACAATTTATGCTAAAAAAAGTGATATTTATATTTACCTGGTATTATAGGTCACTAACAGGTAATTATGCCTTGATAACTAAATTGACATGTTTATATATCTAAGTGCCACTTTAAAAAGTTTTGGGGCCTAATTGACTTTACATATACAGTTTCATGGCCTATTTGATACATTTTATGCAAAAAAAAGTGACATTTATATTTACCTGGTATTGCAGGTCACTAACAGGTAATTATGCCTTGATAACTAAATTGACATGTTTATGTATCTAATTGCAACTTTAAAAAGTTTGAAGGCCTAATTGACTTTACAGATAAAGTTTGATGGCCTATTTGATACATTTTATGCAAAAAAAGTGACATTTATTTTTACCTGGTATTATAGGTCACTAACAGGTAATTATGCCTTGATGACTAAATTGACATTTTATGTATCTAATTGTAACTTTAAATAGTTTGAGGGCCTAATTGACTTTACAGATAAAGTTGTATGGCCTATTTGATACATTTTATGCAAACAAAAGTGACATTTATATTTACCTGGTATTACAGGTCACTAACAGGTAATTATGCCTTGATGACTAAATTGACATGTTTATGTACCTAATTGCAACTTTAAAAAGTTTGAGGGCCTAATTGGCATTACAGGTAAAGTTTGAAGGCCTATTTGATACAGTTTATGCAAAAAAAAGTGACATTTATATTTACCTGGTATTATAGGTCACTAACAGGTAATTATGCCTTGATAACTAAATTGACATGTTTATGTATCTAATTGCCACTTTAAAATGTTTTAGGGCCTAATTGTCTTTACATATAAAGTTTCATGGCCTATTTGATACATTTTATGCAAAAAAAAGTGACATTTATATTTACCTGGTATTGCAGGTCACTAACAGGTAATTATGCCTTGATAACTAAATTGACATGTTTATGTATCTAATTGCAACTTTAAAAAGTTTGAAGGCCTAATTGACTTTACAGATAAAGTTTGATGGCCTATTTGATACATTTTATGCAAAAAAAGTGACATTTATTTTTACCTGGTATTATAGGTCACTAACAGGTAATTATGCCTTGATGACTAAATTGACATTTTATGTATCTAATTGTAACTTTAAATAGTTTGAGGGCCTAATTGACTTTACAGATAAAGTTGTATGGCCTATTTGATACATTTTATGCAAACAAAAGTGACATTTATATTTACCTGGTATTACAGGTCACTAACAGGTAATTATGCCTTGATGACTAAATTGACATGTTTATGTACCTAATTGCAACTTTAAAAAGTTTGAGGGCCTAATTGGCATTACAGGTAAAGTTTGAAGGCCTATTTGATACAGTTTATGCAAAAAAAAGTGACATTTATATTTACCTGGTATTATAGGTCACTAACAGGTAATTATGCCTTGATAACTAAATTGACATGTTTATGTATCTAATTGCCACTTTAAAAAGTTTTAGGGCCTAATTGACTTTACATATAAAGTTTCATGGCCTATTTGATACGTTTTATGCAAAAAAAAGTGACATTTATATTTACCTGGTATTGCAGGTCACTAACAGGTAATTATGCCTTGATAACTAAATTGACATGTTTATGTATCTAATTGCAACTTTAAAAAGTTTGAAGGCCTAATTGACTTTACAGATAAAGTTTGATGGCCTATTTGATACATTTTATGCAAAAAAAAGTGACATTTATATTTACCTGGTATTATAGGTCACTAACAGGTAATTATGCCTTGATAACTAAATTGACATGTTTATGTATCTAATTGCCACTTTAAAAAGTTTTAGGGCCTAATTGACTTTACATATAAAGTTTCATGGCCTATTTGATACATTTTATGCAAAAAAAAGTGACATTTATATTTACCTGGTATTGCAGGTCACTAACAGGTAATTATGCCTTGATAACTAAATTGACATGTTTATGTATCTAATTGCAACTTTAAAAAGTTTGAAGGCCTAATTGACTTTACAGATAAAGTTTGATGGCCTATTTGATACATTTTATGCAAAAAAAGTGACATTTATTTTTACCTGGTATTATAGGTCACTAACAGGTAATTATGCCTTGATGACTAAATTGACATTTTATGTATCTAATTGTAACTTTAAATAGTTTGAGGGCCTAATTGACTTTACAGATAAAGTTGTATGGCCTATTTGATACATTTTATGCAAACAAAAGTGACATTTATATTTACCTGGTATTACAGGTCACTAACAGGTAATTATGCCTTGATGACTAAATTGACATGTTTATGTACCTAATTGCAACTTTAAAAAGTTTGAGGGCCTAATTGGCATTACAGGTAAAGTTTGAAGGCCTATTTGATACAGTTTATGCAAAAAAAAGTGACATTTATATTTACCTGGTATTATAGGTCACTAACAGGTAATTATGCCTTGATAACTAAATTGACATGTTTATGTATCTAATTGCCACTTTAAAAAGTTTTAGGGCCTAATTGACTTTACATATAAAGTTTCATGGCCTATTTGATACATTTTATGCAAAAAAAAGTGACATTTATATTTACCTGGTATTGCAGGTCACTAACAGGTAATTATGCCTTGATAACTAAATTGACATGTTTATGTATCTAATTGCAACTTTAAAAAGTTTGAAGGCCTAATTGACTTTACAGATAAAGTTTGATGGCCTATTTGATACATTTTATGCAAAAAAAAGTGACATTTATATTTACCTGGTATTATAGGTCACTAACAGGTAATTATGCCTTGATAACTAAATTGACATGTTTATGTATCTAATTGCCACTTTAAAAAGTTTTAGGGCCTAATTGACTTTACATATAAAGTTTCATGGCCTATTTGATACATTTTATGCAAAAAAAAGTGACATTTATATTTACCTGGTATTGCAGGTCACTAACAGGTAATTATGCCTTGATAACTAAATTGACATGTTTATGTATCTAATTGCAACTTTAAAAAGTTTGAAGGCCTAATTGACTTTACAGATAAAGTTTGATGGCCTATTTGATACATTTTATGCAAAAAAAGTGACATTTATTTTTACCTGGTATTATAGGTCACTAACAGGTAATTATGCCTTGATGACTAAATTGACATTTTATGTATCTAATTGTAACTTTAAATAGTTTGAGGGCCTAATTGACTTTACAGATAAAGTTGTATGGCCTATTTGATACATTTTATGCAAACAAAAGTGACATTTATATTTACCTGGTATTACAGGTCACTAACAGGTAATTATGCCTTGATGACTAAATTGACATGTTTATGTACCTAATTGCAACTTTAAAAAGTTTGAGGGCCTAATTGGCATTACAGGTAAAGTTTGAAGGCCTATTTGATACAGTTTATGCAAAAAAAAGTGACATTTATATTTACCTGGTATTATAGGTCACTAACAGGTAATTATGCCTTGATAACTAAATTGACATGTTTATGTATCTAATTGCCACTTTAAAAAGTTTTAGGGCCTAATTGACTTTACATATAAAGTTTCATGGCCTATTTGATACATTTTATGCAAAAAAAAGTGACATTTATATTTACCTGGTATTGCAGGTCACTAACAGGTAATTATGCCTTGATAACTAAATTGACATGTTTATGTATCTAATTGCAACTTTAAAAAGTTTGAAGGCCTAATTGACTTTACAGATAAAGTTTGATGGCCTATTTGATACATTTTATGCAAAAAAAAGTGACATTTATATTTACCTGGTATTATAGGTCACTAACAGGTAATTATGCCTTGATAACTAAATTGACATGTTTATGTATCTAATTGCCACTTTAAAAAGTTTTAGGGCCTAATTGACTTTACATATAAAGTTTCATGGCCTATTTGATACATTTTATGCAAAAAAAAGTGACATTTATATTTACCTGGTATTGCAGGTCACTAACAGGTAATTATGCCTTGATAACTAAATTGACATGTTTATGTATCTAATTGCAACTTTAAAAAGTTTGAAGGCCTAATTGACTTTACAGATAAAGTTTGATGGCCTATTTGATACATTTTATGCAAAAAAAGTGACATTTATTTTTACCTGGTATTATAGGTCACTAACAGGTAATTATGCCTTGATGACTAAATTGACATTTTATGTATCTAATTGTAACTTTAAATAGTTTGAGGGCCTAATTGACTTTACAGATAAAGTTGTATGGCCTATTTGATACATTTTATGCAAACAAAAGTGACATTTATATTTACCTGGTATTACAGGTCACTAACAGGTAATTATGCCTTGATGACTAAATTGACATGTTTATGTACCTAATTGCAACTTTAAAAAGTTTGAGGGCCTAATTGGCATTACAGGTAAAGTTTGAAGGCCTATTTGATACAGTTTATGCAAAAAAAAGTGACATTTATATTTACCTGGTATTATAGGTCACTAACAGGTAATTATGCCTTGATAACTAAATTGACATGTTTATGTATCTAATTGCCACTTTAAAAAGTTTTAGGGCCTAATTGACTTTACATATAAAGTTTCATGGCCTATTTGATACATTTTATGCAAAAAAAAGTGACATTTATATTTACCTGGTATTGCAGGTCACTAACAGGTAATTATGCCTTGATAACTAAATTGACATGTTTATGTATCTAATTGCAACTTTAAAAAGTTTGAAGGCCTAATTGACTTTACAGATAAAGTTTGATGGCCTATTTGATACATTTTATGCAAAAAAAGTGACATTTATTTTTACCTGGTATTATAGGTCACTAACAGGTAATTATGCCTTGATGACTAAATTGACATTTTATGTATCTAATTGTAACTTTAAATAGTTTGAGGGCCTAATTGACTTTACAGATAAAGTTGTATGGCCTATTTGATACATTTTATGCAAAAAAAAGTGACATTTATATTTACCTGGTATTACAGGTCACTAACAGGTAATTATGCCTTGATGACTAAATTGACATGTTTATGTACCTAATTGCAACTTTAAAAAGTTTGAGGGCCTAATTGGCATTACAGGTAAAGTTTGAAGGCCTATTTGATACAGTTTATGCAAAAAAAAGTGACATTTATATTTACCTGGTATTATAGGTCACTAACAGGTAATTATGCCTTGATAACTAAATTGACATGTTTATGTATCTAATTGCCACTTTAAAAAGTTTTAGGGCCTAATTGACTTTACATATAAAGTTTCATGGCCTATTTGATACATTTTATGCAAAAAAAAGTGACATTTATATTTACCTGGTATTGCAGGTCACTAACAGGTAATTATGCCTTGATAACTAAATTGACATGTTTATGTATCTAATTGCAACTTTAAAAAGTTTGAAGGCCTAATTGACTTTACAGATAAAGTTTGATGGCCTATTTGATACATTTTATGCAAAAAAAAGTGACATTTATATTTACCTGGTATTATAGGTCACTAACAGGTAATTATGCCTTGATAACTAAATTGACATGTTTATGTATCTAATTGCCACTTTAAAAAGTTTTAGGGCCTAATTGACTTTACATATAAAGTTTCATGGCCTATTTGATACATTTTATGCAAAAAAAAGTGACATTTATATTTACCTGGTATTGCAGGTCACTAACAGGTAATTATGCCTTGATAACTAAATTGACATGTTTATGTATCTAATTGCAACTTTAAAAAGTTTGAAGGCCTAATTGACTTTACAGATAAAGTTTGATGGCCTATTTGATACATTTTATGCAAAAAAAGTGACATTTATTTTTACCTGGTATTATAGGTCACTAACAGGTAATTATGCCTTGATGACTAAATTGACATTTTATGTATCTAATTGTAACTTTAAATAGTTTGAGGGCCTAATTGACTTTACAGATAAAGTTGTATGGCCTATTTGATACATTTTATGCAAACAAAAGTGACATTTATATTTACCTGGTATTACAGGTCACTAACAGGTAATTATGCCTTGATGACTAAATTGACATGTTTATGTACCTAATTGCAACTTTAAAAAGTTTGAGGGCCTAATTGGCATTACAGGTAAAGTTTGAAGGCCTATTTGATACAGTTTATGCAAAAAAAAGTGACATTTATATTTACCTGGTATTATAGGTCACTAACAGGTAATTATGCCTTGATAACTAAATTGACATGTTTATGTATCTAATTGCCACTTTAAAAAGTTTTAGGGCCTAATTGACTTTACATATAAAGTTTCATGGCCTATTTGATACATTTTATGCAAAAAAAAGTGACATTTATATTTACCTGGTATTGCAGGTCACTAACAGGTAATTATGCCTTGATAACTAAATTGACATGTTTATGTATCTAATTGCAACTTTAAAAAGTTTGAAGGCCTAATTGACTTTACAGATAAAGTTTGATGGCCTATTTGATACATTTTATGCAAAAAAAGTGACATTTATTTTTACCTGGTATTATAGGTCACTAACAGGTAATTATGCCTTGATGACTAAATTGACATTTTATGTATCTAATTGTAACTTTAAATAGTTTGAGGGCCTAATTGACTTTACAGATAAAGTTGTATGGCCTATTTGATACATTTTATGCAAAAAAAAGTGACATTTATATTTACCTGGTATTACAGGTCACTAACAGGTAATTATGCCTTGATGACTAAATTGACATGTTTATGTACCTAATTGCAACTTTAAAAAGTTTGAGGGCCTAATTGGCATTACAGGTAAAGTTTGAAGGCCTATTTGATACAGTTTATGCAAAAAAAAGTGACATTTATATTTACCTGGTATTATAGGTCACTAACAGGTAATTATGCCTTGATAACTAAATTGACATGTTTATGTATCTAATTGCCACTTTAAAAAGTTTTAGGGCCTAATTGACTTTACATATAAAGTTTCATGGCCTATTTGATACATTTTATGCAAAAAAAAGTGACATTTATATTTACCTGGTATTGCAGGTCACTAACAGGTAATTATGCCTTGATAACTAAATTGACATGTTTATGTATCTAATTGCAACTTTAAAAAGTTTGAAGGCCTAATTGACTTTACAGATAAAGTTTGATGGCCTATTTGATACATTTTATGCAAAAAAAGTGACATTTATTTTTACCTGGTATTATAGGTCACTAACAGGTAATTATGCCTTGATGACTAAATTGACATTTTATGTATCTAATTGTAACTTTAAATAGTTTGAGGGCCTAATTGACTTTACAGATAAAGTTGTATGGCCTATTTGATACATTTTATGCAAAAAAAAGTGACATTTATATTTACCTGGTATTACAGGTCACTAACAGGTAATTATGCCTTGATGACTAAATTGACATGTTTATGTACCTAATTGCAACTTTAAAAAGTTTGAGGGCCTAATTGGCATTACAGGTAAAGTTTGAAGGCCTATTTGATACAGTTTATGCAAAAAAAAGTGACATTTATATTTACCTGGTATTATAGGTCACTAACAGGTAATTATGCCTTGATAACTAAATTGACATGTTTATGTATCTAATTGCCACTTTAAAAAGTTTTAGGGCCTAATTGACTTTACATATAAAGTTTCATGGCCTATTTGATACATTTTATGCAAAAAAAAGTGACATTTATATTTACCTGGTATTACAGGTCACTAACAGGTAATTATGCCTTGATAACTAAATTGACATGTTTATGTATCTAATTGCAACTTTAAAAAGTTTGAGGGCCTAATTGACTTTACATATAAAGTTTGATGGCCTATTTGATACATTTTATGCAAAAAAAAGTGACATTTATATTTACCTGGTATTACAGGTCACTAACAGGTAATTATGCCTTGATAACTAAATTGACATGTTTATGTATCTAATTGCAACTTTAAAAAGTTTGAGGGCCTAATTGACTTTACAGATAAAGTTTGATGGCCTATTTGATACATTTTATGCAAAAAAAAGTGACATTTATATTTACCTGGTATTACAGGTCACTAACAGGTAATTATGCCTTGATGACTAAATTGACATTTTATGTATCTAATTGTAACTTTAAATAGTTTGAGGGCCTAATTGACTTTACAGATAAAGTTGTATGGCCTATTTGATACATTTTATGCAAAAAAAAGTGACATTTATATTTACCTGGTATTACAGGTCACTAACAGGTAATTATGCCTTGATGACTAAATTGACATGTTTATGTACCTAATTGCAACTTTAAAAAGTTTGAGGGCCTAATTGGCATTACAGGTAAAGTTTGAAGGCCTATTTGATACAGTTTATGCAAAAAAAAGTGACATTTATATTTACCTGGTATTATAGGTCACTAACAGGTAATTATGCCTTGATAACTAAATTGACATGTTTATGTATCTAATTGCCACTTTAAAAAGTTTTAGGGCCTAATTGACTTTACATATAAAGTTTCATGGCCTATTTGATACATTTTATGCAAAAAAAAGTGACATTTATATTTACCTGGTATTACAGGTCACTAACAGGTAATTATGCCTTGATAACTAAATTGACATGTTTATGTATCTAATTGCAACTTTAAAAAGTTTGAGGGCCTAATTGACTTTACATATAAAGTTTGATGGCCTATTTGATACATTTTATGCAAAAAAAAGTGACATTTATATTTACCTGGTATTACAGGTCACTAACAGGTAATTATGCCTTGATAACTAAATTGACATGTTTATGTATCTAATTGCAACTTTAAAAAGTTTGAGGGCCTAATTGACTTTACAGATAAAGTTTGATGGCCTATTTGATACATTTTATGCAAAAAAAAGTGACATTTATATTTACCTGGTATTACAGGTCACTAACAGGTAATTATGCCTTGATAACTAAATTGACATGTTTATGTATCTAATTGCAACTTTAAAAAGTTTGAGGGCCTAATTGACTTTACAGATAAAGTTTGATGGCCTATTTGATACATTTTATGCAAAAAAAAGTGACATTTATATTTACCTGGTATTACAGGTCACTAACAGGTAATTATGCCTTGATGACTAAATTGACATTTTATGTATCTAATTGTAACTTTAAATAGTTTGAGGGCCTAATTGACTTTACAGATAAAGTTTTATGGCCTATTTGATACATTTTATGCAAAAAAAAGTGACATTTATATTTACCTGGTATTACAGGTCACTAACAGGTAATTATGCCTTGATGACTAAATTGACATTTTATGTATCTAATTGTAACTTTAAATAGTTTGAGGGCCTAATTGACTTTACAGATAAAGTTGTATGGCCTATTTGATACATTTTATGCAAAAAAAAGTGACATTTATATTTACCTGGTATTACAGGTCACTAACAGGTAATTATGCCTTGATGACTAAATTGACATGTTTATGTACCTAATTGCAACTTTAAAAAGTTTGAGGGCCTAATTGGCATTACAGGTAAAGTTTGAAGGCCTATTTGATACAGTTTATGCAAAAAAAAGTGACATTTATATTTACCTGGTATTATAGGTCACTAACAGGTAATTATGCCTTGATAACTAAATTGACATGTTTATGTATCTAATTGCCACTTTAAAAAGTTTTAGGGCCTAATTGACTTTACATATAAAGTTTCATGGCCTATTTGATACATTTTATGCAAAAAAAAGTGACATTTATATTTACCTGGTATTGCAGGTCACTAACAGGTAATTATGCCTTGATAACTAAATTGACATGTTTATGTATCTAATTGCAACTTTAAAAAGTTTGAAGGCCTAATTGACTTTACAGATAAAGTTTGATGGCCTATTTGATACATTTTATGCAAAAAAAGTGACATTTATTTTTACCTGGTATTATAGGTCACTAACAGGTAATTATGCCTTGATGACTAAATTGACATTTTATGTATCTAATTGTAACTTTAAATAGTTTGAGGGCCTAATTGACTTTACAGATAAAGTTGTATGGCCTATTTGATACATTTTATGCAAAAAAAAGTGACATTTATATTTACCTGGTATTACAGGTCACTAACAGGTAATTATGCCTTGATGACTAAATTGACATGTTTATGTACCTAATTGCAACTTTAAAAAGTTTGAGGGCCTAATTGGCATTACAGGTAAAGTTTGAAGGCCTATTTGATACAGTTTATGCAAAAAAAAGTGACATTTATATTTACCTGGTATTATAGGTCACTAACAGGTAATTATGCCTTGATAACTAAATTGACATGTTTATGTATCTAATTGCCACTTTAAAAAGTTTTAGGGCCTAATTGACTTTACATATAAAGTTTCATGGCCTATTTGATACATTTTATGCAAAAAAAAGTGACATTTATATTTACCTGGTATTGCAGGTCACTAACAGGTAATTATGCCTTGATAACTAAATTGACATGTTTATGTATCTAATTGCAACTTTAAAAAGTTTGAAGGCCTAATTGACTTTACAGATAAAGTTTGATGGCCTATTTGATACATTTTATGCAAAAAAAGTGACATTTATTTTTACCTGGTATTATAGGTCACTAACAGGTAATTATGCCTTGATGACTAAATTGACATTTTATGTATCTAATTGTAACTTTAAATAGTTTGAGGGCCTAATTGACTTTACAGATAAAGTTGTATGGCCTATTTGATACATTTTATGCAAAAAAAAGTGACATTTATATTTACCTGGTATTACAGGTCACTAACAGGTAATTATGCCTTGATGACTAAATTGACATGTTTATGTACCTAATTGCAACTTTAAAAAGTTTGAGGGCCTAATTGGCATTACAGGTAAAGTTTGAAGGCCTATTTGATACAGTTTATGCAAAAAAAAGTGACATTTATATTTACCTGGTATTATAGGTCACTAACAGGTAATTATGCCTTGATAACTAAATTGACATGTTTATGTATCTAATTGCCACTTTAAAAAGTTTTAGGGCCTAATTGACTTTACATATAAAGTTTCATGGCCTATTTGATACATTTTATGCAAAAAAAAGTGACATTTATATTTACCTGGTATTGCAGGTCACTAACAGGTAATTATGCCTTGATAACTAAATTGACATGTTTATGTATCTAATTGCAACTTTAAAAAGTTTGAAGGCCTAATTGACTTTACAGATAAAGTTTGATGGCCTATTTGATACATTTTATGCAAAAAAAGTGACATTTATTTTTACCTGGTATTATAGGTCACTAACAGGTAATTATGCCTTGATGACTAAATTGACATTTTATGTATCTAATTGTAACTTTAAATAGTTTGAGGGCCTAATTGACTTTACAGATAAAGTTGTATGGCCTATTTGATACATTTTATGCAAAAAAAAGTGACATTTATATTTACCTGGTATTACAGGTCACTAACAGGTAATTATGCCTTGATGACTAAATTGACATGTTTATGTACCTAATTGCAACTTTAAAAAGTTTGAGGGCCTAATTGGCATTACAGGTAAAGTTTGAAGGCCTATTTGATACAGTTTATGCAAAAAAAAGTGACATTTATATTTACCTGGTATTATAGGTCACTAACAGGTAATTATGCCTTGATAACTAAATTGACATGTTTATGTATCTAATTGCCACTTTAAAAAGTTTTAGGGCCTAATTGACTTTACATATAAAGTTTCATGGCCTATTTGATACATTTTATGCAAAAAAAAGTGACATTTATATTTACCTGGTATTGCAGGTCACTAACAGGTAATTATGCCTTGATAACTAAATTGACATGTTTATGTATCTAATTGCAACTTTAAAAAGTTTGAAGGCCTAATTGACTTTACAGATAAAGTTTGATGGCCTATTTGATACATTTTATGCAAAAAAAGTGACATTTATTTTTACCTGGTATTATAGGTCACTAACAGGTAATTATGCCTTGATGACTAAATTGACATTTTATGTATCTAATTGTAACTTTAAATAGTTTGAGGGCCTAATTGACTTTACAGATAAAGTTGTATGGCCTATTTGATACATTTTATGCAAAAAAAAGTGACATTTATATTTACCTGGTATTACAGGTCACTAACAGGTAATTATGCCTTGATGACTAAATTGACATGTTTATGTACCTAATTGCAACTTTAAAAAGTTTGAGGGCCTAATTGGCATTACAGGTAAAGTTTGAAGGCCTATTTGATACAGTTTATGCAAAAAAAAGTGACATTTATATTTACCTGGTATTATAGGTCACTAACAGGTAATTATGCCTTGATAACTAAATTGACATGTTTATGTATCTAATTGCCACTTTAAAAAGTTTTAGGGCCTAATTGACTTTACATATAAAGTTTCATGGCCTATTTGATACATTTTATGCAAAAAAAAGTGACATTTATATTTACCTGGTATTGCAGGTCACTAACAGGTAATTATGCCTTGATAACTAAATTGACATGTTTATGTATCTAATTGCAACTTTAAAAAGTTTGAAGGCCTAATTGACTTTACAGATAAAGTTTGATGGCCTATTTGATACATTTTATGCAAAAAAAGTGACATTTATTTTTACCTGGTATTATAGGTCACTAACAGGTAATTATGCCTTGATGACTAAATTGACATTTTATGTATCTAATTGTAACTTTAAATAGTTTGAGGGCCTAATTGACTTTACAGATAAAGTTGTATGGCCTATTTGATACATTTTATGCAAAAAAAAGTGACATTTATATTTACCTGGTATTACAGGTCACTAACAGGTAATTATGCCTTGATGACTAAATTGACATGTTTATGTACCTAATTGCAACTTTAAAAAGTTTGAGGGCCTAATTGGCATTACAGGTAAAGTTTGAAGGCCTATTTGATACAGTTTATGCAAAAAAAAGTGACATTTATATTTACCTGGTATTATAGGTCACTAACAGGTAATTATGCCTTGATAACTAAATTGACATGTTTATGTATCTAATTGCCACTTTAAAAAGTTTTAGGGCCTAATTGACTTTACATATAAAGTTTCATGGCCTATTTGATACATTTTATGCAAAAAAAAGTGACATTTATATTTACCTGGTATTGCAGGTCACTAACAGGTAATTATGCCTTGATAACTAAATTGACATGTTTATGTATCTAATTGCAACTTTAAAAAGTTTGAAGGCCTAATTGACTTTACAGATAAAGTTTGATGGCCTATTTGATACATTTTATGCAAAAAAAATGATATTTATATTTACCTGGTATTGCAGGTCACTAACAGGTAATTATGCCTTGATAACTAAATTGACATGTTTATGTATCTAATTGCAACTTTAAAAAGTTTGAGGGCCTAATTGACTTTACAGATAAAGTTTGATGGCCTATTTGATACATTTTATGCAAAAAAAAGTGACATTTATATTTACCTGGTATTACAGGTCACTAACAGGTAATTATGCCTTGATGACTAAATTGACATGTTTATGTACCTAATTGCAACTTTAAAAAGTTTGAGGGCCTAATTGGCATTACAGGTAAAGTTTGAAGGCCTATTTGATACAGTTTATGCAAAAAAAAGTGACATTTATATTTACCTGGTATTATAGGTCACTAACAGGTAATTATGCCTTGATAACTAAATTGACATGTTTATGTATCTAATTGCCACTTTAAAAAGTTTTAGGGCCTAATTGACTTTACATATAAAGTTTCATGGCCTATTTGATACATTTTATGCAAAAAAAAGTGACATTTATATTTACCTGGTATTGCAGGTCACTAACAGGTAATTATGCCTTGATAACTAAATTGACATGTTTATGTATCTAATTGCAACTTTAAAAAGTTTGAAGGCCTAATTGACTTTACAGATAAAGTTTGATGGCCTATTTGATACATTTTATGCAAAAAAAGTGACATTTATTTTTACCTGGTATTATAGGTCACTAACAGGTAATTATGCCTTGATGACTAAATTGACATTTTATGTATCTAATTGTAACTTTAAATAGTTTGAGGGCCTAATTGACTTTACAGATAAAGTTTTATGGCCTATTTGATACATTTTATGCAAAAAAAAGTGACATTTATATTTACCTGGTATTACAGGTCACTAACAGGTAATTATGCCTTGATGACTAAATTGACATTTTATGTATCTAATTGTAACTTTAAATAGTTTGAGGGCCTAATTGACTTTACAGATAAAGTTGTATGGCCTATTTGATACATTTTATGCAAAAAAAAGTGACATTTATATTTACCTGGTATTACAGGTCACTAACAGGTAATTATGCCTTGATGACTAAATTGACATGTTTATGTACCTAATTGCAACTTTAAAAAGTTTGAGGGCCTAATTGGCATTACAGGTAAAGTTTGAAGGCCTATTTGATACAGTTTATGCAAAAAAAAGTGACATTTATATTTACCTGGTATTATAGGTCACTAACAGGTAATTATGCCTTGATAACTAAATTGACATGTTTATGTATCTAATTGCCACTTTAAAAAGTTTTAGGGCCTAATTGACTTTACATATAAAGTTTCATGGCCTATTTGATACATTTTATGCAAAAAAAAGTGACATTTATATTTACCTGGTATTGCAGGTCACTAACAGGTAATTATGCCTTGATAACTAAATTGACATGTTTATGTATCTAATTGCAACTTTAAAAAGTTTGAAGGCCTAATTGACTTTACAGATAAAGTTTGATGGCCTATTTGATACATTTTATGCAAAAAAAGTGACATTTATTTTTACCTGGTATTATAGGTCACTAACAGGTAATTATGCCTTGATGACTAAATTGACATTTTATGTATCTAATTGTAACTTTAAATAGTTTGAGGGCCTAATTGACTTTACAGATAAAGTTGTATGGCCTATTTGATACATTTTATGCAAACAAAAGTGACATTTATATTTACCTGGTATTACAGGTCACTAACAGGTAATTATGCCTTGATGACTAAATTGACATGTTTATGTACCTAATTGCAACTTTAAAAAGTTTGAGGGCCTAATTGGCATTACAGGTAAAGTTTGAAGGCCTATTTGATACAGTTTATGCAAAAAAAAGTGACATTTATATTTACCTGGTATTATAGGTCACTAACAGGTAATTATGCCTTGATAACTAAATTGACATGTTTATGTATCTAATTGCCACTTTAAAAAGTTTTAGGGCCTAATTGACTTTACATATAAAGTTTCATGGCCTATTTGATACATTTTATGCAAAAAAAAGTGACATTTATATTTACCTGGTATTGCAGGTCACTAACAGGTAATTATGCCTTGATAACTAAATTGACATGTTTATGTATCTAATTGCAACTTTAAAAAGTTTGAAGGCCTAATTGACTTTACAGATAAAGTTTGATGGCCTATTTGATACATTTTATGCAAAAAAAGTGACATTTATTTTTACCTGGTATTATAGGTCACTAACAGGTAATTATGCCTTGATGACTAAATTGACATTTTATGTATCTAATTGTAACTTTAAATAGTTTGAGGGCCTAATTGACTTTACAGATAAAGTTGTATGGCCTATTTGATACATTTTATGCAAACAAAAGTGACATTTATATTTACCTGGTATTACAGGTCACTAACAGGTAATTATGCCTTGATGACTAAATTGACATGTTTATGTACCTAATTGCAACTTTAAAAAGTTTGAGGGCCTAATTGGCATTACAGGTAAAGTTTGAAGGCCTATTTGATACAGTTTATGCAAAAAAAAGTGACATTTATATTTACCTGGTATTATAGGTCACTAACAGGTAATTATGCCTTGATAACTAAATTGACATGTTTATGTATCTAATTGCCACTTTAAAAAGTTTTAGGGCCTAATTGACTTTACATATAAAGTTTCATGGCCTATTTGATACATTTTATGCAAAAAAAAGTGACATTTATATTTACCTGGTATTGCAGGTCACTAACAGGTAATTATGCCTTGATAACTAAATTGACATGTTTATGTATCTAATTGCAACTTTAAAAAGTTTGAAGGCCTAATTGACTTTACAGATAAAGTTTGATGGCCTATTTGATACATTTTATGCAAAAAAAGTGACATTTATTTTTACCTGGTATTATAGGTCACTAACAGGTAATTATGCCTTGATGACTAAATTGACATTTTATGTATCTAATTGTAACTTTAAATAGTTTGAGGGCCTAATTGACTTTACAGATAAAGTTGTATGGCCTATTTGATACATTTTATGCAAACAAAAGTGACATTTATATTTACCTGGTATTACAGGTCACTAACAGGTAATTATGCCTTGATGACTAAATTGACATGTTTATGTACCTAATTGCAACTTTAAAAAGTTTGAGGGCCTAATTGGCATTACAGGTAAAGTTTGAAGGCCTATTTGATACAGTTTATGCAAAAAAAAGTGACATTTATATTTACCTGGTATTATAGGTCACTAACAGGTAATTATGCCTTGATAACTAAATTGACATGTTTATGTATCTAATTGCCACTTTAAAAAGTTTTAGGGCCTAATTGACTTTACATATAAAGTTTCATGGCCTATTTGATACATTTTATGCAAAAAAAAGTGACATTTATATTTACCTGGTATTGCAGGTCACTAACAGGTAATTATGCCTTGATAACTAAATTGACATGTTTATGTATCTAATTGCAACTTTAAAAAGTTTGAAGGCCTAATTGACTTTACAGATAAAGTTTGATGGCCTATTTGATACATTTTATGCAAAAAAAGTGACATTTATTTTTACCTGGTATTATAGGTCACTAACAGGTAATTATGCCTTGATGACTAAATTGACATTTTATGTATCTAATTGTAACTTTAAATAGTTTGAGGGCCTAATTGACTTTACAGATAAAGTTGTATGGCCTATTTGATACATTTTATGCAAACAAAAGTGACATTTATATTTACCTGGTATTACAGGTCACTAACAGGTAATTATGCCTTGATGACTAAATTGACATGTTTATGTACCTAATTGCAACTTTAAAAAGTTTGAGGGCCTAATTGGCATTACAGGTAAAGTTTGAAGGCCTATTTGATACAGTTTATGCAAAAAAAAGTGACATTTATATTTACCTGGTATTATAGGTCACTAACAGGTAATTATGCCTTGATAACTAAATTGACATGTTTATGTATCTAATTGCCACTTTAAAAAGTTTTAGGGCCTAATTGACTTTACATATAAAGTTTCATGGCCTATTTGATACATTTTATGCAAAAAAAAGTGACATTTATATTTACCTGGTATTGCAGGTCACTAACAGGTAATTATGCCTTGATAACTAAATTGACATGTTTATGTATCTAATTGCAACTTTAAAAAGTTTGAAGGCCTAATTGACTTTACAGATAAAGTTTGATGGCCTATTTGATACATTTTATGCAAAAAAAGTGACATTTATTTTTACCTGGTATTATAGGTCACTAACAGGTAATTATGCCTTGATGACTAAATTGACATTTTATGTATCTAATTGTAACTTTAAATAGTTTGAGGGCCTAATTGACTTTACAGATAAAGTTGTATGGCCTATTTGATACATTTTATGCAAACAAAAGTGACATTTATATTTACCTGGTATTACAGGTCACTAACAGGTAATTATGCCTTGATGACTAAATTGACATGTTTATGTACCTAATTGCAACTTTAAAAAGTTTGAGGGCCTAATTGGCATTACAGGTAAAGTTTGAAGGCCTATTTGATACAGTTTATGCAAAAAAAAGTGACATTTATATTTACCTGGTATTATAGGTCACTAACAGGTAATTATGCCTTGATAACTAAATTGACATGTTTATGTATCTAATTGCCACTTTAAAAAGTTTTAGGGCCTAATTGACTTTACATATAAAGTTTCATGGCCTATTTGATACATTTTATGCAAAAAAAAGTGACATTTATATTTACCTGGTATTGCAGGTCACTAACAGGTAATTATGCCTTGATAACTAAATTGACATGTTTATGTATCTAATTGCAACTTTAAAAAGTTTGAAGGCCTAATTGACTTTACAGATAAAGTTTGATGGCCTATTTGATACATTTTATGCAAAAAAAGTGACATTTATTTTTACCTGGTATTATAGGTCACTAACAGGTAATTATGCCTTGATGACTAAATTGACATTTTATGTATCTAATTGTAACTTTAAATAGTTTGAGGGCCTAATTGACTTTACAGATAAAGTTGTATGGCCTATTTGATACATTTTATGCAAACAAAAGTGACATTTATATTTACCTGGTATTACAGGTCACTAACAGGTAATTATGCCTTGATGACTAAATTGACATGTTTATGTACCTAATTGCAACTTTAAAAAGTTTGAGGGCCTAATTGGCATTACAGGTAAAGTTTGAAGGCCTATTTGATACAGTTTATGCAAAAAAAAGTGACATTTATATTTACCTGGTATTATAGGTCACTAACAGGTAATTATGCCTTGATAACTAAATTGACATGTTTATGTATCTAATTGCCACTTTAAAAAGTTTTAGGGCCTAATTGACTTTACATATAAAGTTTCATGGCCTATTTGATAAATTTTATGCAAAAAAAAGTAACATTTATATTTACCTGGTATTACAGGTCACTAACAGGTAATTATGCCTTGATAACTAAATTGACATGTTTATGTATCTAATTGCCACTTTAAAAAGTTTTAGGGCCTAATTGACTTTACATATAAAGTTTCATGGCCTATTTGATACATTTTATGCAAAAAAAAGTGACATTTATATTTACCTGGTATTATAGGTCACTAACAGGTAATTATGCCTTGATAACTAAATTGACATGTTTATGTATCTAATTGCAACTTTAAAAAGTTTGAAGGCCTAATTGACTTTACAGATAAAGTTTGATGGCCTATTTGATACATTTTATGCAAAAAAAGTGACATTTATTTTTACCTGGTATTATAGGTCACTAACAGGTAATTATGCCTTGATGACTAAATTGACATTTTATGTATCTAATTGTAACTTTAAATAGTTTGAGGGCCTAATTGACTTTACAGATAAAGTTGTATGGCCTATTTGATACATTTTATGCAAACAAAAGTGACATTTATATTACCTGGTATTACAGGTCACTAACAGGTAATTATGCCTTGATGACTAAATTGACATGTTTATGTACCTAATTGCAACTTTAAAAAGTTTGAGGGCCTAATTGGCATTACAGGTAAAGTTTGAAGGCCTATTGATAAAGTTTATGCAAAAAAAAGTGACATTTATATTACCTGGTATTATAGGTCACTAACAGGTAATTATGCCTTGATAACTAAATTGACATGTTTATGTATCTAATTGTCACTTTAAAAAGTTTTAGGGCCTAATTGACTTTACAGATAAAGTTGTATGGCCTATTTGATACAGTTTATGCAAAAAAAAGAGACATTTATTTTTACCTGGTATTATAGGGCACTAATAGGTAATTATGCCTTGATACCTAAATTGACATGTTTATGGATCTAATTGCAACTTTAAAAAGCTTCAGGGCCTAATTGGCATTACAGATAAAGTTGTATGGCCTATTTGATACAGTTTATGCAAAAAAAAGAGACATTTATTTTTACCTGGTATTATAGGTCACTAATAGGTAATTATGCCTTGATGACTAAATTGACATGTTTATGTACCTAATTGCAACTTTAAAAAGTTTGAGGGCCTAATTGGCATTACAGGCAAAGTTTGAAGGCCTATTTGATACAGTTTATGCAAAAAAAAAGAGACATTTATATTTACCTGGTATTATAGGTCACTAACAGGTAATTATGCCTTGATAACTAAATTGACATGTTTATGTATCTAATTGCCACTTTAAAAAGTTTTAGGGCCTAATTGACTTTACATATAAAGTTCCATGGCCTATTTGATAAATTTTATGCAAAAAAAAGTGACATTTATATTTACCTGGTATTATAGGTCACTAACAGGTAATTATGCCTTGATAACTAAATTGACATGTTTATGTATCTAATTGCCACTTTAAAACGTTTTAGGGCCTAATTGACTTTACATATAAAGTTCCATGGCCTATTTGATAAATTTTATGCAAAAAAAAGTGACATTTATATTTACCTGGTATTGCANAGGTGAACATTGTTTAGTGGGAAATAGTGGTGAGGACCACGTGAATCAGCAAGGCCTTTGTGATAAAGACTCTAACATTTGCAATGAGGTGGCTGATCCTTTTGGAGTGCTTTGTGACTCGGACCATCTTAATTTGCCCCCAGATGGTCCAAATTATAAATCCTCAAAATATTCGAAAGATTTAGCCACTGGTGGGAATGTGAAGCAAAAGAGAAAGAAGAAAGAAAAGGACCAGCTTAATTCTCTTAAGGATTTCTTTGCTGACCTGGAAGATACTCCCGTGCCACCAAGGGACAATTTGGTGGCTGGCGGCGGTGGTAGGCGAGTACCCACCTCGGTTGACCAATGATTATTGGATGCTGGAATGTGAGGGGTATGAATGCCCCTCACAAAGCAGGGGGAGTGGCTGACTTCATCAAGCTTAATAAATTTGCTGTTTGTGCTCTGTTAGAAACAAAATTAAATCTTGACAGAGCTAGAAGATTTATGAACAATAGATTGAATGGTTGGAGTTTCTCTACTAATTTTCT
>NC_044931.1:2099745-2100773 GCF_003576645.1 Ipomoea triloba | reverse complement strand
AACTGAATCTATATCCTTAAAATTTTCTCGGTTCGTGACCGGTACGTAGTTCGCAGCTTATCGATAATTAGTCTTACTTAAAAAAAAAAATCCTTCTGAAGTACCGAGAGATCATCTCATAAGTGTCATAGCTTAAAAAAAATATTTTCGAGCCTTAACTTTGTCGGAAAAAACCGAGGGGTTACAATAATCTCATTGCATGACGTTGTCATCTATGCTACCAACAATAACCGAATTGCGAATAACACACTACCAACAAAAAGGAAGAGAACAAATAGTAAAGATGAAGACAATGACAATGTTACTCAAAAGAGAATTAAGAACACTTAGAAAAATTCAAATGAAAAATAGTATTTATTTAGACTATCATTTTTAGACCAAATATTTAGACTATCTATTTTACAAGGTTGCAAACATTTATTTTAGTAATCATTATAATGAATTTTCTATATTAACTTGGATTCATGTGCTTTGAGTTAGATATTTAAATAAAAAAATTCAACATTTAATTACCCATGTATAAACTTCTCCTATATAATCTTGCATTGATATACTTTCAAATATTTATTTAAATATAAACATTGGGCATTAACCCATTCGCGCAATGCGCGTATAAAACTAGTAATAATAGAAGTGCCTGGAACATTTTTCCCGCCCAAACTCTAGACATTTTTGTAATATCAAATATTTGGAGAATATAACAATTTTGGTATTAATTGATAATTCCTATAAATTGGTGTATGAATTGAAAGATATACCTTTTCAGGGATTGGAGAATATAAAATGTTTGGTATTAATTGATAATTCTTATAAGTTTTTATATGAACTAGTATTTTTGCCCGTGCGTTGCACGGAATGGATTTGTTATAATATTTAAAGAATATTTGGATCCATATACAATTATATATATTATAACATCGAATATTATATTGCGCAATTGATGAAATTGATTGGATCGATTATGTTTTCTGATGTTTTCCTTTGAATTAGAACAAATAATTGTCCAATTACCCGGGCGTGGATAAATT
>NC_044931.1:2097978-2098745 GCF_003576645.1 Ipomoea triloba | reverse complement strand
TACGTCTTTTAAATATGAACAATAAGAACAATAAAGCATAATAATAAGAACAAACACAAAGTAAAGAGATCTGGTTTAAGTAATATTACTCTTAGTACAGCAACCTGTGATGCAAGAGAGAAGAAGAATCTTCAAACCAGAAGGTTTTTATAAAACTTAAACTTCTTAAAAAACTTATTTATCATCATGGATAAAAAACTTATTCAACAANTTTATCAAGACCCAAATTCAGAAACATACTTTGACTACAACATCACTGTACCAAATCATAACTTAATTAAACAAGGATTAGACAAAACTTTCCCTACAGAAATCTCAAATACTATACTTTCAAAGTTAGAATTCCAAACCTTCCAAGAAACCTTATGTCTAGATTCAATTACAGAATCTACTGGCCAACTTTTTGAAAAACACGAACTAGAACTTAAACTCAAAGAATTATCCCACTTTGTAATTACTTCAAATCACATATCAGACTTCAGAGGTTTCCTTAGACCTTTTGAGGTAAACGCCACTTACCACCTTGGTAACAAACTCCAAATTTTCAACTTTCCCACTTATAATAATCATCATGAGACTGATGATTGGGATAGGAGACACTGGAATTATTCCAGTGGACCAGAGACAGACTAAAACTTTATAAACCTTTACTAAAGGCATACTCCACTCCTGCGGGAGCCCCCCCCATTTACTTGGTATCAGAGCTTATTACGATTTCTGAGACAAAAACTCTAATGGAATATACTTATTTTGATACTTTTACTATC
>NC_044931.1:2096216-2096978 GCF_003576645.1 Ipomoea triloba | reverse complement strand
GCTAAGCGTGCTTGGGCGAGAGTAGTACTAGGATGGGTGACCCCCTGGGAAGTCCTCGTGTTGCATCCCCCACCCTCTTTTTAATCATTCTTTTAAATCGCTGGACCGCTCGCTAAGGGTACTATCCTTTTAAACCGCTAAGCGAGAGAAGTTGCGCGGAGAGAGAGGGTCAAGTACATTTTGCGCGCAGTACGTGACGGATGCGATCATACCAGCACTAATGCACCGGATCCCATCAGAACTCCGAAGTTAAGCGTGCTTGGGCGAGAGTAGTACTAGGATGGGTGACCCCCTGGGAAGTCCTCGTGTTGCATCCCCCACCCTCTTTTTAATCTTTCTTTTAAACCGCTGGACCGCTCGCTAAGGGTACTATCCTTTTAAACCGCTAAACCGCTAAGCGAGAGAAGTTGCGCGGAGAGAGAGGGTCAAGTACATTTTGCGCGCAGTACGTGACGGATGCGATCATACCAGCACTAATGCACCGGATCCCATCAGAACTCCGAAGTTAAGCGTGCTTGGGCGAGAGTCCTACTAGGATGGGTGACCCCCTAGGAAGTCCTCGTGTTGCATCCCCCACCCTCTTTTTAATCTTTCTTTTAAACCGCTGGACCGCTCGCTAAGGGTACTATCCTTTTAAACCGCTAAACCGCTAAGCGAGAGAAGTTGCGCGGAGAGAGAGGGTCAAGTACATTTTGCGCGCAGTACGTGACGGATGCGATCATACCAGCACTAATGCACCGGATCCCATCAGAACTCCGAAGT
>NC_044931.1:2092186-2094779 GCF_003576645.1 Ipomoea triloba | reverse complement strand
CATTATTTGTGTACTGAATGTACATTATTTTTATAGTATAAAAATAATGTACATTCAGTACAAAAATAATGTATATTTAGTACATTAAAAATGTACATTTGATTATGGTCCACACAATAATTTGCCCCTAATAGGGCGGTCCGGCATTCTTTGAGAGTACTAGGTATGTGATATGGATATCAATCGGGCTAACCGTATTGAATTTTGGGTTTATAGTGCAAACTCAAATAAAATTTTTCACATTTTTAAATTAACATTCTGAACTTTCAATTTTGATAAATTAGCACATTTACACTAATAAATATAAACTTATATAAATATAATAAACTTCAATTTCTAAATTCTAACTAAAATTAATTAATATATTTATACTATAATATAATAATTAAAATAAGTATTTTTTATTCTGTTTAATATTTATTTTCATACAAAATATTTTGTTTTATAATAAATTTATTAAACTTTTATTTATAAATTTAATAAAAATTACTAAAGATGAACTTACTATAAATTAGGTATATATTTTGTTACACATCCCTCCTTATAAAACAAAAAGAATAGACTTGGCTTAGATTTTGGATTACTCATTTAAATTATTGAAATTATCGATTTCAAAGTTATTGAGTAAGCTCTATAATTTCTGGCTAATATTGACATCCATACTAGAATGATGATTTTAACTCCTTATAAAACAAAAAGAATAGACTTGGCTTAGATTTTGGATTACTCATTTAAATTATTGAAATTATCGATTTCAAACTTATTGAGTAAGCTCTATAATTTCTGGCTAAAATTGACATCCATACTAGAATGATGATTTTAACTAAATATTAATTTACCGCTTTCAATAAAAAAAAAAAACAAAAAACAAAATATTAATGATTCTGATTGTTATGACATATCTAGGATTAAGCTAGTTTTGTGTTATTATTTTTCATCTTCCTACTTTGATTTTGGGCACGAGACAAGAAAAAGACGCCGGCCTGTCCCCATA
The DNA here is from genome assembly GCF_003576645.1 of Ipomoea triloba. Lineage (NCBI taxonomy): Eukaryota > Viridiplantae > Streptophyta > Magnoliopsida > Solanales > Convolvulaceae > Ipomoea > Ipomoea triloba. Next base: position 2,093,785 of record NC_044931.1, on the reverse strand, counting down.
CAACGGTGACCTACTCCGTTGACAGTTCTTTGAGATCTCCGATCCATCCGCAGTTTCTGCGTTAACCAAACTTGACAGTTGAAACCCGTTTAGAAGGTTCTCTCCGTATATGTCTAACTTTATCTTCTTCATTTTGATTATTTTATGCTCTAATGCCAATTTTCGCTCTTGCTTTGTGGGTTATTACTCCGTGTTAATTTTTCCCTTTTCGTCTGTGTTTGATTTGAGCTATCTTGATAGTGTGAACCTCTTTACTATGATTGATCCTCTGAAAGTTCGGAATGGCTCTTAAAATAAATTCGTAACTGTTTGAAATTTTGTGATTAATAGCATGTAATGGGAGCGATGATCACAAAGCAATGTAGTTAGCACGAGGTTGCTGATTGGGCAACAGATGCTTTTGTTAATCATATCCTAAATATTCATTTTATTTTTGTGATGAAAATTGTACTGCTTTTTGAATGGATAGGTTGTATTGTCAATATGGTTGCTGCCTTTGCTGCTTTTGATCTTTCTGTCAATCTCAATTGGGTGCACGGAGGCCGTGGCGGCTGTGCTTCTCTTGACCAAACTTACAAATTCAGTGTGAGAATGCCCTTTTTAACAAAAGAAAGATGCAACTTCAACAATTCAAGAAAATGCATTATACGCTCACCATACAGTTCATTATCAAGTCCACATCCAATAGTGTCCTCCCACACAAGTGAAGTTGGTTCTCATAGTATTGTAAGTGAGTAGATCAGTTTTCGGGTGTTAAATTATGGACACCTTACTAGTTACTGTGTTTTTGTGAGTCATGCCTATTTAATGTTTTACTTGTATTATTAAAGGTATAACTCTTTGCAGATGAATCTACTTTGATCTTGATCAGGCATGGGGAATCAATGTGGAATGAGAAGAACTTGTTCACTGGTTGTGTTGATGTGCCTTTGACCAATAAAGGAGTGGAAGAAGCAATTGAAGCTGGTAAGAGAATCAAGAACTTACCTTTGGATGTCATCTACATATCGGCTTTAATTCGTTCACAGATGACAGCAATGCTTGCTCTCACTGAACACCACTGCATGAAGGTACTACTACATATTAATCCCAATTCCCAAATTCACAAATATTGTTTCATATTCAGACTTGGTTCTAAACATATGAAATGCACAAAGTGCTTACAGTTGTATATGAGAAATGAGATGCAGGGAATGGTTCAATGCTTATGTTCTAAGTACACTTACAGGGTGAAATACATCTAGTTGTATGCTACATATGCAGTCTATCCTGATAGAATCTATATACAAAGATACTACCTTTTTAAACAACAAACCTAGCCACTATTCTGAAAAAGCCTTGTTTTACAATTATTTTAGTGAATGTTGGTTGTTTGATCTTTGATATATGTTCCTAACTCATGTAAAACAGTTTATGTAAGCAAGTTATCAACATCGGAAATGTGTTGTGTTATTCATTGCCAAAGCACTGCTGCTACTGATTCTTGATTACTTCATTTCTTTTTCCTTTCAATTTTCAACATATTTTTGTCATTCAGCTATATTTAATGAAAATATTTCAGCTGCTGAATTTGGTTTTCTCTGGGAATGCTTTGATGTT
>NC_044931.1:2089834-2091186 GCF_003576645.1 Ipomoea triloba | reverse complement strand
ATGGAGATTCAAGGCTCATTATTTTCTAAACTTTCTTTGCACTCTTGGCCACTAATGAGGGGCCAAAATAAACTCATCAAACTTATGTTTTTTTTTTAAATAATAACCAAGGGCGTTTTGGGGAATTTTTTTTTCCAAACTTTATGGAGATTCATGGCTCATCCTTTTATAAACTTTCTTTGCACTCTTGGCCACTAATGAGGGGCCAAAAAAACTTCTCAAACTTATGTTTTTTAAAAAAAAAATAATAACCAAGGGCGTTTTGGTGAATTTTTTATTTTTCCAAACTTTATGGAGATTCAAGGCTCATTCTTTTCTAAACTTTCTTTGCACACTTGGCCAGTAATGAGGGAAGACAAAACTTCTCAAACTTATGTTTTTTTTTAATAATAACCAAGTGCGTTTTGGAAATTTTTTATTTTTTCAAACTTTATGGAAATTCAAGGCTTATTCTTTTCTAAACTTTCTTTACTCTCTGTGCCAGTAACGAGGGGCCGAAAAAACTCCTACAACTTATGTTTTTTTTTTTAAAATAATACCAAGGGCGTTTTGGGGAATGTTTTATTTTTTCAAACTTTATGGAGATTCAAGGCTCATTCTTTTCTAAACTTTCTTTGCACTCTTGGCCACTAATGAGGGGCCAAAAAAACTACTCAAACTTATGTCTTTTTATCAAATAATAACCAAGGGCGTTTTTTGGAATTTTTTTTTTCAAAATTTATGGAGATTCAAGGCTCATTTTTTTCTAAACTTTCTTTTGCACACTTGGCCAGTAATGAGGGAAGACAAAACTTCTCAAATTTAAGTTTTTTTTTTCTTAATAATAACCAAGGGCGTTTTGGGAATTTTTTATTTTTTCAAAATTTATGGAGATTCAAGGCTCATTCTTTTCAAAACATTGTTTGCACTCTTGGCCATTAATGAGGGGCCGAAAAAACTCCTCAAATTGAAGTTTTTTCTTAAAATAATAACCAAGGGTGTTTTTGAGAATTTTTTATTTTTCCAAACTTTATGGAGATTCAAGGTTCATTCTTTTCTAAACTTTCTTTGTACTCTTGGCCAATAATGAGGGGCGAAACAAACTCCTCAAACTTATGTTTTTTTTTTAAATAATAACCACGGGCGTTTTGGTGAATTTTTTATTTTTTCAAAATTTATGGAGATTCAAGGCTCATTCTTTTCTAAACTTTCTTTGCACTCTTGGAGAGATATGATGGGCCGACAAAACTTCTCAAACTTATGTTTTTTTTTTAAAAATAACCAAGGGCGTTTTGGTAATTTTTTATTTTTTCAAACTTTATGGAAATTCAAGGCTCATTCTTTTCTAAACTTTCTTTGCACTCTTGGCCACT
>NC_044931.1:2088332-2088834 GCF_003576645.1 Ipomoea triloba | reverse complement strand
ATATATATATATATATATATATATATATATATATATATATATACTATACTAATAAGAGCCAAAGAGAGTTAGGCCTAAAATGGGTAGAAAAAATGGCAGTCAAATTATTTAATTAAATGGATGGTTCAGATGAATTATTTAATCAAATAGATGGTTAAGATAATTCATATTAATATTATTCATAGAGATTACCTAATTTAACCTTACTTTTATGATTATCCGTTAAGTTTTCCGTTAAATATTCTCTTCTCCGTTAATATTACGTTAACTTTTAACTTACCCATTAATTCCTATAAGAAAGGTCTTAGGTTCGAACCTCATCTCAATCAAATTTGACATAATTAAGTTTCTCACTCTATTTACTCTTATTAAATGAAATAAATTAGTAGCTACAACAAAAAATGCTACATATGTATTTCTTTAATTTAGAATTATGTGTCTACAATACCTTTATTTAAAAAAATTATTCATTATCAAAAAATTAAATTAAATAAGAGAAATA
>NC_044931.1:2081731-2087332 GCF_003576645.1 Ipomoea triloba | reverse complement strand
GACCCGTCCACAACGTGGCATGCCCACGACTGACACGTGCTCTTTCCCGCATGGGTGCGGGGTGGGGCGGACGCATGTGCGCCACGTTCCCACCATGTCGGAGGTCCGGCACCCGCACTTTTCTCCCTTATAAATAGCGCATTTATGAGGGGAGGGAGGATCTTTTGGCTGTTTCTAGACTAAGACTTAAAGAGAGCTCGGACAGTAGGGAAGCCCACTGCCGACCCCTTTGAGCACTTATTGACTTGTAACCGGGTTTGGATCCTTGAGGCAATAAAAGATTGTATTTTCCGATTTTCCTTGGTGCCCGTATTTTACAGTATAAAAAACAATCACATATTTTAGCAGGATTTTTTTTTTATAGGTATAGCTTATAATTTTCACTGTTGGACACTATGATTAATTCTTTGACTGAATTGTAGGCACACCTCTATTGTATGAGATAACTGATCTAGAGATTTAAGACTTCTCTACCTCCAAAGTCAAAGACCAAATTAAGGATGAATGAGTCTCTTTCCACTCAATCATACCATAATGTTACCTATTTTAGCATAAATGAAAATGGAATAAAAAACAATAATACACCTGTTAGTATCATAGCAAGAAGTGAGAAGTAGTGAAGTGGGCTCGTTTCATTTGTTTTTTCAAGGAATCAAAGGTACCAAGTTGCATCATCGGTAAGAGAGAGAAAGACGGTGTAATAGATAGATATACAAAAATCACATATACATACATACACATACACATCGAGCTAGAGAGAGAGAGAGAGAGAGAGAATCGGAAAAGGAATTCAAAGTTACGATGGTGTCGTACATGAGCTATTTGGCGTACGGAGTGGGAGGGATAGTGGTGGCCGGAATGGCGTTGCTGGTGGCGTTCCAGGAGAAGCTTGTGTACGTGCCGGTGTTGCCTGGCCTCACCAAGTCCTATCCGATCACGCCGGCTCGTCTCCGTCTTCTCTACGAAGACGTCTGGCTCAGATCTTCAGATGGCGTGCGCCTCCATGCCTGGTTCATCAAGCTCATGCCCGACTGCCGAGGTTCCCCCCTTCTCTACGTATATATGATTTTTCCTTACTTTTCAACCCAGCTGTGCTGCCAATTTGCTGAAATGAGGATTTATCTCACTTGAATTTGTATGGAATTTAGGATTGTATGTCTCATTTTATTGTATTGTTGAAGAATATACTGGACTCTGAGGGTCATGTTGACCTAATTTTAGTCAGCCAATGCCATCTTTTGTTGATTTTCACTTTTTCTTGGATCTTGCTCAAGAGTTCATGATCTGGAACTTACTAGGTCATTTCAGATTATGAACTAAAGGTCTGTGTTGGTCTGTGTTAATAACTTGTTGGCAAATTCAGAACAGGAGATTAATTTCTATCAAATGCCAGTTTTGTAACTTGGTGGTATTATTGGTGTATGTGTTTATACTTTTAGGTGAGCTTCAATTTCTGAGGTATAGGCTGTTGGATTGCAGAGTTTGAGAAATTATTGTAATAATTGAAATTAGTTCATCTGAAGTGGCAATAATGATTTTGTTACTTCTATTTATGATATCTACTGATAAGATGCTAGGAAGTGAATTTCTTTTGCAAAATGTAAATAGCTATGTTATTGAGTAGTAATGTCTCTAGGTTGCTTAGCTGTTACATATAAACTATAATTAATCTTTGAGACTACTTTAAGAATGTTGCAGAGTTGCAGATTGTGATAATAAATGATTTGTTGCCTGTTTCTTGTGTGAGTTTGCTCATGATGGTTGCTGGTGGTTTAATTTTGTATTGCAGGCCCAACTATCCTCTTTTTTCAGGAAAATGCTGGAAGTATCCTTTTCTTGTTATTTTGGGCGATGTTTGTTCTTTTCAAATTTCTTATCATTACTTAGTTACACTTGGTTTAGCCTTAACTAGTCAACTTCAGATATTGCCCATCGTCTTGAAATGGTCCGCATATTGTTACAACGATTGAATTGCAATGTTTTTATGCTTTCATACCGAGGGTATGCTAACTATTGACTTTATCCCCTGTAGTTTGCCTTGGCAATAACTTGTTGATGCATAATAAGCTTGTTTTTTTCTTGTACACAGATATGGTGCCAGTGATGGATACCCTTCTCAACATGGAATAACAAAGGACGCTCAGGTTTTGTATGCCCCCAGTCCCCAGAACTTCGTCTCACCGTTTTTCATGCATATCATCAGTTTGGGTTCTAATGTATGCTGCTGTCTTCCATATAGGCAGCATTAGATCATCTGGTTCAGAGGACAGATATTGATACATCAAGAATAGTTGTGTTTGGAAGGTCACTAGGTGGAGCAGTTGGAGCTGTGCTTACTAAAAATAATCCTGATAAGGTATCAGTCTAATGAATTTGTGTTGATTTTATTTATATAAAAATATGCCCTGCTACCTGATTGTAGTTACTTATTTCTAAGTCTTGTATATTGCTTATTCTTTTACTTTGAATCTGTGTCTTCTGGTAATTGGATAAGCACCTGTAACCTTGGAGATCTAAGATCATTATTGAATCTGCTTTCACCTTCTTCTTCTGCTTCTTTTAGTGATTTAAATGATATTCTGCTTCTCTGTTTTACAATGTACTGATGCAAATCCATCTTTAACCTACAATATTGTGGGGCACTTTACAATTACAGGTTGCTGCACTTATTTTGGAGAATACTTTCACCTCTATCCTTGACATGGCTGGAGTTCTCCTTCCCTTCTTGAAGTGGTTTATTGGAGGCAGTGGTTCAAAGGGACCCAAACTTCTTAACTTTGTTGTTAGATCTCCATGGAATACCATTGATGTTGTTGGCGAGGTCAGGATATTGAGTTATTGCCCTTATGTTTTAATTATTGATGGACAATAACTTGAAAAGGCATTTAGCATTTATGTTTTATCCTTTATGCTTGGAAGAATAATTTTAGGAGGATCTGCTTGCCTGCTTGGTGTTTGAATGTTTGTTATGAGCAAAAACTAATGCATGAAGTTTTCATGTTAACCACATATCCTTTTTTTGGGTCTTGTTTTGACTTCTTGTTGATATGCTACGTTCCAGTCTTTACCTTGACTTAGTTCATACTTGTATGTATGCCAGAATGCTAAAGTTCGTGTTTTTATAAAATCAGTGTTAAGTGCTTATTGTAAGTTAATTTGTCCACATTTTGTTTCTTAAAATTGTTAAGTAAAGGGTGGCTCCTTTGCAAAGATTTATCTGTTTCCCCTTTGTTATTGTCTTCAATTTGTTCTTTTCTGTCCACACAACTTGCGTCATTTACAGTTTTGAGACTTTTAACTGCAGATCAAACAACCAATACTTTTTCTCTCTGGATTACAAGATGAAATGGTCCCCCCGTCACACATGGAGATGCTATACGCTAAGGCTGCTGCACGCAACAAACAATGCTTATTTGTGGAATTTCCTAACGGAATGCATATGGATACATGGTTGGCTGGTGGTGATCGCTATTGGAGAACCATTCAGCAGTTTTTGCAACAAACTGCTGCAGAGAAGAAGGATTCTGAAACGAAGAAGGAAGAACCTTCCGTTGAAGGTGATGGTAAGTGAAAGATATTGGATCTACTCGCCCATATATATTGCTGCAAGCCTTTATTCTCCAGTTCCCCTTCTGGAGCTATTATTGATTTATTGCTCATGCATACATACTCAGTTCATTAAACTGTAGACGTCAAAACTACTTCTACAGGACATTTCTGATTTCTCATTGATAGATGATTTCTTGCAGTGGCAATGAAAACAATTGGATAAAACATTGATAAAATCCCTAGGAAGTGAAATATGATTATATGCACACTATACCAGAAAAGTTACGAATTCAAAAAGTGCAATTAACACTCCCATTGTTGTGGTGTAGTATAACATCCATATTTAATTTTTTGATAGATGAAGGTGAATTTGTCAGGAAAGTTACTGCAGGAACTTTTTTGGAAGAAAGAAGAAGAGAAAGAAGTTCTCTATAACTAAAAACTCTCTTAAAACTTGTGTAAAATCTCATTTTTCCAGAGAAGTCGATAATCCCATAGAACTTCTCTTAAGTTTATTGTTTCCCTAATCATTAAGCTTGTAAAAAACTAAATAAGCTCTGATGTTTAATCTTTCTGATATTTGTGTTACTAGAATGTGATACAATACGAATGTAGAGCTAATTTGCTCCTTTGATATTATTTGCAGTAACCTTTGAATTTGAAGCACGATGAAACATCAGAATCAGCCATTTGCAAGGTGTAACCAGCAATTGTTATCCAAGATAATATATTTTTATATATAATATATATCAGTGACAAGAAGTTAAAAAAAAAAAAAATTCTTCTGCAAGCATATATTTTAGGAAGGATGGGAAGGATATCAATGATCTTCCTATACTAGACTAACATCTGCTATATTTATGGTTAAAGATCCTCATAGTGCTCTTGGAGAACATAGTAAAACATTTCCCATTCATTTTCTCAAACTGTTATTGAGCTTGCACACTTGATTATCTATATGTAGAGAAGCTTCAGAACGTTTTGACTCAACACTTGACTTCCCCTTGACACCTGAAACATCAGAGCTTGCACGCTGCTATTTGTTAACTCTTTAACTCAATGCCTTCTGCCTCATAGCTAATATAGTCCCCTGAAGGTTTATATCTTTGATGAACATGGCATGAATCCTATTCATTGACATTTTTAGTTCGATTTTTTTTAATTATTCACGATATATTAATTTTAAGATTAAGGGTGTGTTTGATTGACATGTTTAGCTATCAGGAATGAGTATCAAAATCATTTTTATTGTTTGGTTGACAGGTTTTTAAAACACTACTATGAGTTTTTTTTTTGAAAATACTACTACTATGGGTTTTGATTACCCCTTAATTGCAAAACTCATTCCCTAATAAAATAAGTGTTTCATTTCGCTTCCTCCTCCCTTAGTCAACTATTAATAATCTTTCACATTCCACCCTACTACCAAACATTCAAAATACTTTCACCAAAACCATTACTATTATCAAGTACTATTTGATATCCATTCCAATTCCAATTTCCATGTGTGAACCCAACACACTCTAAATTTATCATTTCCCCTTACAAGAAAGTTTAGCGTGAGAGATAATTGCATTAACATTTTGGAATAGAGTGAGAAAATCATCTTCTGAGTAGTAGATTGTGAGTTACATCTAATGTTATAGTCTATTTGTAAACATCAAACATTGGTTCTTTTGTCTAATGAGTCAAGCCATTTTTTCACTTAATGAGCTACTAAGTTATTTATCTTGTCGGGCACCCTGGCCATTGTGGGCAAAGAAAGCAAATTATACTATGGACCAGGGTCTACCTTGCATTGTAGATCCTGGTCCAAAATGTAGATCCTGGTCCAAAAATAAACTTTAAATCTTTATCTGTAATGACACATTTTATATTGGAATAAGGGTCAAATAGGCCACTGAACTACACACGAAACTGCAATTAGGCAATTGAACTAAAAAACAATGCAATTAGGTCCCTGAACTACACAAATCCATGCAAATTAACCCAAAGTGACTTGTTTGACTTGATCTTCCGGTTACCAACTTTAAAAATAATATTTTAAAATAA
>NC_044931.1:2079501-2080731 GCF_003576645.1 Ipomoea triloba | reverse complement strand
TTTATGTATCTAATTGCAATTTTAATTGGTTTGATTGCCTAATTGATTTTGCAGATAAAGTTCGATGGTCTATTTGACACATTTTATGCAAAAAAAAATGATATTTACATTTACCCGGTATTTCATGTCACTAACAGGTAATTGTGCTTTGATGGACTAAATTGACATGTTTATGCACCTAATTGCAACATTAAAAATTTTGAGGGCCTAATTGATTTTTCAGGTAAAGTTCGATGGCCTATTTGACACATTTTATGCCAAAAAAGTGACATTTACATTTACCTGTTATTACAGGTCACTAACAGGTAATTATGCTTTATAAACTAAATTGACATTTTTATGTATCTAATTGCAATTTTAATTGGTTTGAATGCCTAATTGATTTTTCAGATAAAGTTCGATGGTCTATTTGACACATTTTATGCAAAAAAAATGATATTTACATTTACCCGGTATTTCATGTCACTAACAGGTAATTGTGCTTTGATGGACTAAATTGACATGTTTATGCACCTAATTGCAACATTAAAAATTTTGAGGGGCTAATTAATGTTTCAGGTAAAGTTCGAAGGCCTATTTGACACATTTTATGCTAAAAAATTGACATTTACATTTACCTGTTATTACAGGTCACTAACAGGTATTTATGCATTGATAAACTAAATTGACATGTTTATGTACCAAATTGCAACGTTAAATAGTTTGAGAGCCTAATTGATGCCTATTTGACACATTTTATGCAAAAAAAATGACATTTAAATTTAACTGGTGTTACAGGTCACTAACAGGTATTTATGCATTGATAAACTAAATTGACATGTTTATGTACCAAATTGCAACGTTAAATAGTTTAAGAGCCTAATTGATGCCTATTTGATACATTTTATGAAAAAAAAATGACATTTAAATTTAACTGGTGTTACAGGTCACTAACAGGTATTTATGCATTGATAAACTAAATTGACATTTTTATGTATCTAATTGCAATTTTAATTGGTTTGAATGCCTAATTGATTTTTCAGATAAAGTTCGATGGTCTATTTGACACATTTTATGCAAAAAAAAAAAAAGTGAAATTTACATTTACCAATTATTTCAGGTCACTAACAAGTAATTACGGTTGATGAACTAAATTGACATGTTTATGCACCTAATTGCAACATTAAAAATTTTGAGGGCCTAATTGATTTTTCAGGTAAAGTTCGATGGCCTATTTGACACATTTTATGC
>NC_044931.1:2078258-2079428 GCF_003576645.1 Ipomoea triloba | reverse complement strand
ACTAAATTGACATGTTTATGCACCTAATTGCAACATTAAAAATTTTGAGGGCCTAATTGATTTTTCAGGTAAAGTTCGATGGCCTATTTGACACATTTTATGCCAAAAAAGTGACATTTACATTTACCTGGTATTACAGGTCACAAACAGGTAATTATGAATTGATGAACTAAATTGACATGTTTATGTACCAAATTGCAACGTTAAATAGTTTGAGAGCCTAATTGATGCCTATTTGACACATTTTATGCAAAAAAAAAAAAAGGGAAATTTACATTTACCAATTATTTCAGGTCACTAACAAGTAATTACGGTTGATGAACTAAATTGACATGTTTATGCACCTAATTGCAACATTAAAAATTTTGAGGGCCTAATTGATTTTTCAGGTAAAGTTCGATGGCCTATTTGACACATTTTATGCCAAAAAAAGTGACATTTACATTTACCTGTTATTACAGGTCACTAACAGGTAATTATGCTTTATAAACTAAATTGACATTTTTATGTATCTAATTGCAATTTTAATTGGTTTGAATGCCTAATTGATTTTTCAGATAAAGTTCGATGGTCTATTTGACACATTTTATGCGAAAAAAATGATATTTACATTTACCCGGTATTTCAGGTCACTAACAGGTAATTACGCTTTGATGGACTAAATTGACATGTTTATGTACCTAATTGCAACATTAAAAATTTTGAGGGGCTAATTGATGTTTCATGTAAGTTTGATGGCCTAGTTGACACATTTTATGCTAAAAAAGTAACATTTACATTTACCTGTTATTACAGGTCACTAATAGGTAATTATGCATTGACGAACTAAATTGACATGTTTATGTACCAAATTGCAACGTTAAATAGTTTGAGAGCCTAATTGATGCCTATTTGACACATTTTATGCAAAAAAAGTGACATTTAAATTTACCTGTTATTACAGGTCACTAACAGGTAATTATGCTTTATAAACTAAATTGACATTTTTATGTATCTAATTGCAATTATAATTGGTTTGAATGCCTAATTGAGTTTTCAGATAAAGTTCGATGTCTATTAGACACATTTTATGCAAAAAAATGATATTTACATTTACCAACTATTTCAGGTCACTAACAAGTAATTACGGTTGATGAACTAAATTGACATGTTTATGCACCTAATTGCAAC
>NC_044931.1:2075641-2077258 GCF_003576645.1 Ipomoea triloba | reverse complement strand
TTATTTGATATATACTATCAAATAATGTACCTACAGTACAAAAATAATGTACCTTCAGTATAAAAATAATGTACTTTTTATTTTTGGTCCACACAGCCTGTGGACCATGGTCCATGCAATAATTTGCCTATCTTGCCAACCACACACCCCCAAGACCTCTTGGATAATGCGCACGTTCATTGNGACCTCTTGGATAATGCGCACGTTCATTGCGCACGAGTCTATACAAAGTCCACTTCCAACAAAGATTCCTATATATCAATGTATCCCATTACTTCCTAATTGCAATTCAATTCATTCATGCATCCTCACAAGTCAACCTAATCCAGTTCCCTAAGAATCTAGTCACACATTGTCACATATACATAACTAGAATGGAAGGTAAATGGATACATGATGAAAGCAATTAAAAGAAAGTAATTAACTTGAGATTGAAAAGTAACAATACTTAGCTCAATGTAATCCATGTATTTCTTCAACAATTACAATTGAATCTCCCAATATCTTAGGCACAAGTTGTCAAGTTGGAACCTAAAACTCAAGAGAAAATATCTACAAGAGTCAAAAGTACAAAGCTAGAAAAAGTACCAAATGGCAAAATACCTCTATTCTCCTTCAACACAACTATTTATACCCTAAATTTTCGGAGCCGATACTGATGGATATGAGTATTAGCAAACAGAGTATGAATAGTTGTAGACTCGTTTGCTAAGAGCTCGTAAACAAGCTCATTTGTGTTCGTTTAATAATGTCCATGAACAATCTCGTTTAGTATTCATTTAATAATATATATATATATATATATATATATATATGATCGCATTCAGGTGAGAACCACCCGCCCAGAAGAGAACTGAGAACGCTTCGCAGCCGCTCACGTGTCCAGGTGTAGTTGCACCTAACGTTATAACTAGGTGCACCTAGGTGTATGAATATTAACAAGGTAAATTACTTGCACTTGTAAGTGAAAATAGATGCACAAGTGCAAGTAAAATGTATTACAGGTGCAAGTAAAATGTACATTGAGCATCAATACTAAGTGTACCTAATGTTATAACTAGGTGCACCTAATGTTATAATTAGGTTGCACCTAGGTGCATGAATGTTAAGAAGGTAAATTACTTGCACTAGTAAGTGAAAATAGGTGCACAAGTGCAAGTAAAATGCATTACAGGTGCAAGTAAAATGTATTACCGGTGCAAGTAAAATGTATGCTGAGCTCAATACTAAGTGCACCTAATGTTATAACTAGTTGCACCTAACGTTATAAGTGGTGCACCTAGGTGCATGAATGTTAACAAGGTAAATTACTTGCCCTTGTAAGTGAAAATAAGTGCACTTGTATGTGAAAAATAGATGCACTTGTAAGTGAAAATTATGTGCACTTGTAAGTGAAACTAGGTGCACTTATAAAACAATTACTTAAACCAAAGTTCGAGTTATTACGAAAATGCCACCTCGTTGTTTTTTTTGAATTACATCTGATTCGTTGATCTAGACACGTGGACGGCTGCGAAGCGTTCTCATTTCCTTCCTGGGTGATAGTTCGCACCTGAGCGCGCCCCTATATATATATATATATATATATATATATATATATATATATATATATATATA
>NC_044931.1:2073548-2074641 GCF_003576645.1 Ipomoea triloba | reverse complement strand
TGTAAGAAAGAAAGTTTACTACCCGAACAAATAGTAGTTGTTTTAGGGAGGTTGGTACAAACAAAGTAAAAACAACAACTGAAATGAAGTAAAAACAGTGCAAATATTTCAAAGATATAAAACAAGTCAATAACAACTGTTTGCCCGCCCTGGCAACGACGCCATTTGATTTTTCGCGGTTTTGTGGTTGTTAAAATCAAAGATTGTTGGGGTTACCCTCAGGTTGTGTCGGTCTTTAGGGAGGTCGAATTAGAAGTATTGACAAGTCTTTAGTCAAAGGAATATGTAGCATTTTCCTCAGGCACGCCATTGTCACAAAGAATCAAAAAATATTGAATGAACGAATGTTGTAGTAAAGGAGATACGAAGAAAATCGTTGAAATCCATAAGGAAAAGCTAGGAAATGAATTTCTAGTAAGCCATGATTCATCATAGTGTATTTATGGTTTATGAAAAATTGCATTACAAAGGTGTTTATTCTCGGGGGGTTTAGGAACTACCATTCTCCTCTCGGTCTACTAGGATCTCACTAGGTTTGGCCTTTCTTTTTCTCCTTCTCGTTGTGGCTCGGTTTATTTCAAGCTATACAGGGTGTAGGCCTTGGTTGCCTCTAGCCGTCGTTTGCATTCACCCTTCAAAAATGTTGAAAGAAAGAAAGTTTACTACCCGAACTTAGGGAGTGATACGAATCTTCGTAAGGAAGATCCGTAACAAGGAATTATTGCCCAAGATGTTCTCAAATTCAATAGATAAGGAGTTACCTTTGGTGCACACAAGATCACCCTTGAGCCCCGATTCCACGAAGGACCAAGAAACAACCCTTAGCACGCCTCAAGTTCCTCAAGAACGCAATCTTCAAACAACTAGAGTGGGTTCTCTAGTAGTTCCCTTGATTCTATGAATTGATAGAACCACAATTCCTAAAATCTAAGGTTGGTAGAATGCGGGTTTGATTCGATAGGGCCAGGAATCAAGAACACTATTCGATAGGACCATGAATAGAAGAAAGAATTCTTACACAAATGTAAAGAAGACTTAGGAAGTTTTGATTAATTCTGAAAAATGCTTGATTCATCAAAGGAAATACACACCC
>NC_044931.1:2027493-2028458 GCF_003576645.1 Ipomoea triloba | reverse complement strand
GTATCATTACCCTCGAGTTGTGTAGGTCTTTAGGGAGGTCAAATTAGAAGTATTGACAAGTCTTTAATCAAAGGAATATGTAGCATTTTCCTCAGTCGCGCCATTGTCACTGAGACTCAAAGAATATTGATTGAACGAATGTTGTAGCAAAGGAGATACGAAGAAAATTGTTGAAATCAATAACGAAAAGCTAGGAAATGAATTTCTAGTAAGCCATGATTCATCATAGTGTGTTTATGGTTTATGAAAAATTGCATTGCAAAGGTGTTTATTCTCGGGGGGTTTAGGAACTACCATTCTCCTCTCGGTCTACTAGGATCTCCCTAGGTTTGGCCTTTCTTTTTGTCGTTCTCGTTGTGGCTAAGTTTATTACAAGATTGAGAGGGAGTAGGTCTTGTTGCCTCTAGCCGTCGTTTGCATTCACCCTACAAAAATGTTGTAAGAAAGAAAGTTTACTACCCGAACAAATAGTAGTTGTTTTAGGGAGGTTGGTACAAACAAAGTAAAAACAACAACTGAAATGAAGTAAAAACAATGCAAATATTTCAAAGATATAAAACAAGTCAATAACAACCGTTTGCCCGCCCTGGCAACGACGCCATTTGATTTTTCGCGGTTTTGTGGTTGTTAAAATCAAAGATTGTTGGGGTTACCCTCAGGTTGTGTCGGTCTTTAGGGAGGTCGAATTAGAAGTATTGACAAGTCTTTAGTCAAAGGAATATGTAGCATTTTCCTCAGGCACGCCATTGTCACAAAGAATCAAAAAATATTGAATGAACGAATGTTGTAGTAAAGGAGATACGAAGAAAATTGTTGAAATCAATAAGGAAAAGCTAGGAAATGAATTTCTAGTAAGCCATGATTCAACATAGTGTGTTTATGGTTTATGAAAAATTGCATTGCAAAGGTGTTTATTCTCGGGGGGTTTAGGAACTACCATTCTCCTC
The DNA here is from genome assembly GCF_003576645.1 of Ipomoea triloba. Classification (NCBI taxonomy): domain Eukaryota; kingdom Viridiplantae; phylum Streptophyta; class Magnoliopsida; order Solanales; family Convolvulaceae; genus Ipomoea; species Ipomoea triloba. The sequence goes on along the minus strand of NC_044931.1, from coordinate 2,027,511 downwards.
TCGGTCTACTAGGATCTC
>NC_044931.1:1996176-1996861 GCF_003576645.1 Ipomoea triloba | reverse complement strand
GGCTAAGTTTATTACAAGATTGAGAGGGAGTAGGTCTTGTTGCCTCTAGCCGTCGTTTGCATTCACCCTACAAAAATGTTGTAAGAAAGAAAGTTTACTACCCGAACAAATAGTAGTTGTTTTAGGGAGGTTGGTACAAACAAAGTAAAAACAACAACTGAAATGAAGTAAAAACAATGCAAATATTTCAAAGATATAAAACAAGTCAATAACAACCGTTTGCCCGCCCTGGCAACGACGCCATTTGATTTTTCGCGGTTTTGTGGTTGTTAAAATCAAAGATTGTTGGGGTTACCCTCAGGTTGTGTCGGTCTTTAGGGAGGTCGAATTAGAAGTATTGACAAGTCTTTAGTCAAAGGAATATGTAGCATTTTCCTCAGGCACGCCATTGTCACAAAGAATCAAAAAATATTGAATGAACGAATGTTGTAGTAAAGGAGATACGAAGAAAATATCAAGCATTTTTCAGAATTAATCAAAACTTCCTAAGTTCTTCTTTACATTTGTGTAAGAATTCTTTCTTCTATTCGTGGTCCTATCGAATAGTGTTCTTATTCGTGGCCCTATCGATCAAGCATTTTTCAGAATTAATCAAAACTTCCTAAGTCTTCTTTACATTTGTGTAAGAATTCTTTCTTCTATTCGTGGTCCTATCGAATAGTGCTGATTCTTCTTCTATTCGTGG
>NC_044931.1:1981588-1986680 GCF_003576645.1 Ipomoea triloba | reverse complement strand
TCATCAAAGGAAATACACACCCTATTTATACACATGCTAGGGGACTCCAAATGTCATCAATAGTAAAAGTACATCAAGGAGATCAAAAGACATCAATAGTAAAAATACATCACTATCAAGGAGATTAAATGTCATAACTTGTCTAGGAAAGACCAATAGTCTTCCTAATATGCCAAAGCATGTCCATGTGCCTCAAAATCTGATTTTGGTGAATTATTTCAACCTCTTTTGTACCCTCCCAAGCAAAGCCACGAATTTGGACATCTTAGATGGTATTTATGGGCTCTTCAAAATCAGCTCTTATGCATGAAAAATGTTCTAAGTATCCACCATCATCACTTGGACTCTTTATTGGGTATTCATGAATCTTCCACCAATGTTGCACAAACCCAATGTATAATTGTCTTAAGAGTTTAGTCTTGGACCTAGTAATAGGACCAATAGGGACTCTTAATGGATCATGTGTGGGCTGGTTTGCATCATCCTCCCCTTCTTGAAAGAGATTCGACCTCGAATCAGAATCTTCAAATAAGGCCAAATCAGAAACATTGAATGTAGAGGAGACGTTGTACTTTCCACGAAGATCAACTTTGTAGGCATTGTCTCCAATCTTCTCTAGTATTTCAAAGGGACCATCTCCTCTTGGTTGCAACTTGGACTTCCTTTGCTGAGGAAAACGCTCCTTCCTTAGGTGGATCCAAACCCAATCTCCAGGTTGGAACGTGATCTTCTTCCTTGTCTTGTTAACACGTTCAGCCACCTTTGTATTTCTTTGCTCAATTTGAACCTTAACTCGTTCATGCATCTCCTTGATTTTTTTGGCACGAGTTGCTCCATCCAAACTTTCCCTACAATCAATAGGTAAAGCAAGTAAATCTACAGGGGTGAGGGGATTAAAACCATAAGCTACTTCAAATGGAGACATGTTTGTAGTGGAATGTACTGCCCTATTATAAGCAAACTCAACATGAGGCAAACTTTCCTCCCAAGATTTCAAGTTTTTTGACAAGACACTACGAAGTAATTGTGACAAAGTTCTATTGACTACTTCAGTTTGTCCATCCGTTTGAGGATGACAAGTAGTTGAAAACAACAACTTTGTTCCAATTTTTGCCCATAGAATGCGCCAAAAGTGGCTAAGAAACTTAGCATCTCTATCGGAAACAATGCTCTTGGGTACACCATGCAACTTAACAACTTCAGAGAAGAAAAGATTAGCAATATGAGAAGCATCATTAGTTTTTGTACAAGGAATAAATCTAGCCATCTTGCTAAAACGATCAACAACAACAAGCACAGAATCCTTCTTCCTAGAACTCAATGGTAAGCCAAGTACAAAATCCATAGAAATATCAAGCCAAGGACCACTCGGAACTGGAAGCGGTGTGTAAAGACCTTGTGGTAAGGATTTAGATTTAGCATGGTGGCAAGTAACACAGGTGTTAACATAAGACTCAACATCCTTTTTCATCTTTGGCCAATAAAAATGCTCATGCAATGCATCATAAGTCTTAGCTATACCAAAATGCCCCATAAGTCCGCCCCCATGTGATTCAACAATAAGGCTATCACGCAATGAACAAAAGGGAATGCAAATCTTATTTTCCTTGAATAAATACCCATCAAATAAGTAAAACTTTGCAAAAGGAGTTTTCAAGCATGCTTCATAGAGTCCACGAAAATCAGAATCAGTAGCATATAAAGATTTAATGAAATCAAAACCAAGGAATCTAACATGCATAGTAGCAAGTAGAGTATGTCTACGAGATAAAGCATCAGCAACCTTGTTTTCCTTACCTTGCTTGTACTTAATCGTATAAGGAAACCCCTCAATGAACTCAAGCCACTTGGCGTGTCTCTTGTTCAACTTACCTTGCCCCTTGAGATGTTTAAGGGCCTCATGGTCAGTGTGAAGGACAAAGTCTTTAAACCACAAATAATGTTGCCACGTCTCCATGGCACGGATGATAGCATAAAGTTCCTTGTCATATGTGGGATAATTGAGGCTAGGACCACTCAATTTTTCACTGAAATAAGCTAAGGGGCGTCCCTCTTGCATGAGAACAGCACCTATGCCTATACTTGAGGCATCACACTCTAACTCAAAAGTCTTATCAAAACAAGGTAGTGCTAAAACCGGGGTAGTAGTGAGTTTCTCCTTTAAGGTTTGGAATGCATGCCCTTGTTTTGGACCCCAAGTGAATTTGACATCCTTTTTCACGAGCTCGTGGAGTGGTGCTGCAATGGAGCTAAAGTCACGCACAAACTTGCGGTAGAATCCTGCCAAACCAAGGAAACTTCTCAACTCACTAACACTAGTTGGATTTGGCCATTCAAGAATGGCTTGCACCTTTCGTGTGTCAACCTGTACGCCTTGAGAACTCACAACAAAACCAAGAAATTCAACATGTTCAGCACAAAAACAACACTTCTCAAGATTAGCATATAACTTCTCTTTTCGTAGTTCTTCAAAAACTAGTCGAAGATGTGCCATATGCTCACCTTTAGACTTACTATAAATCAAAATATCATCAAAATAGACTACCACAAAAATACCTATAAACCTCCTCAAAATATGGTTCATTAGTCTCATGAATGTGCTAGGGGCATTGGGGTTACCCTCAGGTTGTGTCGGTCTTTAGGGAGGTCGAATTAGAAGTATTGACAAGTCTTTAGTCAAAGGAATATGTAGCATTTTCCTCAGGCACGCCATTGTCACAAAGAATCAAAAAATATTGAATGAACGAATGTTGTAGTAAAGGAGATACGAAGAAAATTGTTGAAATCAATAAGAAAAGCTAGGAAATGAATTTCTAGTAAGCCATGATTCATCACAGTGTGTTTATGATTTATGTAAAATTGCATTGCAAAGGTGTTTATTCTCGGAGGGTTTAGGACCTACAATTCTCGTCTCGGTCTACTAGGATCTCACAAGGTTTGGCCTTTCTTTTTGTCCTTCTTGTTGTGGCTCGGATTCTTTCAAGCTATAGAGGGTGTAGGCCTTGGTTGCCTCTAGCCGTCGTTTGCATTCACCCTTCAAAAATGTTGAAAGAAAGAAAGTTTACTACCCGAACAAATAGCAGTTGTTTTAGGGAGGTTAGTACAAACAAAGTAAAAACAACAACTGAAATGAAGTAAAAACAATGCAAATATTTCAAATATATAAAACAAGTCAATAACAACCGTTTGCCCTCCCTAGCAACGACGCCATTTGATTTTTCGCGGTTTTGTGGTTGTTAAAATCAAAGATTGTTGGGGTTACCCTCGATTTGTGTCGGTCTTTAGGTAGGTCAAATTAGAAGTATTGACAAGTCTTTAATCAAAGGAATATGTAGCATTTTCCTCAGTCACGCCATTGTCACTGAGAATCAAAAAATATTGAATGAACGAATGTTGTAGTAAAGCAGATACGAAGAAAATTGTTGAAATCAATAAGGAAAAGCTAGGAAATGAATTACTAGTAAGCCATGATTCATCATAGTGTGTTTATGGTTTATGAAAAATTGCAATGCAAAGGTGTTTATTCTCGAGGGGTTTAGGAACTACCATTCTCCTCTCGGTCTACTAGGATCTCACTAGGTTTGGCCTTTCTTTTTGTCCTTCTCGTTGTGGCTCGGTTTATTTCAAGCTATAGAGGGTGTAGGCCTTGGTTGCCTCTAGCCGTCGTTTGCATTCACCCTTCATAAATGTTGAAAGAAAGAAAGTTGTTGAAAGAAAGAAAGTTTACTACCCGAACAAATAGCAGTTGTTTTAGGGCGGTTAGTAAAAACAAAGTAAAAACAACAACTAAAATGAAGTAAAAACAATGCAAGTATTTCAAATATATAAAACAAGTCAATAACAACCGTTTGCCCTCCCTGGCAACAACGCCATTTGATTTTTCGCGGTATTGTGGTTGTTAAAATCAAATATTGTTAGGGTTACCCTCGGGTTGTGTTGGTCTTTAGGTAGGTCAAATTAGAAGTATTGACAAGTCTTTAATCAAAGGAATATGTAGCATTTTCCTCAGTCACGCCATTGTCACTGAGAATCAAAAAATATTAAATGAACGAATGTTGTAGTAAAGCAGATACGAAGAAAATTGTTGAAATCAATAAGGAAAAGCTAGGAAATGAATTACTAGTAAGCCATGATTCATCATAGTGTGTTTATGGTTTATGAAAAATTGCAATGCAAAGGTGTTTATTCTCGGGGGGTTTAGGAACTACCATATTCCTCTCGGTCTACTAGGATCTCACTAGGTTTGGCCTTTCTTTTTGTCCTTATCGTTGTGGCTCGGTTTATTTCAAGCTATAGAGGGTGTAGGCCTTGGCTGCCTCTAGCCGTCGTTTGCATTCACCCTTCAAAAATGTTGAAAGAAAGAAAAGTTTACTACCTGAACAAATAGCAGTTGGTTTAGGGAGGTTAGTACAAACAAAGTAAAAACAACAACTGAAATGAAGTAAAAACAATGCAAATATTTCAAATATATAAAACAAGTCAATAACAACCGTTTGCCCTCCCTGGCAACGATGCCATTTGATTTTTCGCGGTTTTGTGGTGGTTAAAATCAAATATTATTGGGGTTACCCTCGGGTTGTGTCGGTGTTTAGGTAGGTCAAATTAGAATTATTGACAAGTCTTTAATCAAAGGAATATGTAGCATTTTCCTCAGTCGCGCCATTGTCACTGAGACTCAAAGAATATTGAATGAACGAATGTTGTAGTAAAGGAGATACGAAGAAAATTGTTGAAATCAATAAGAAAAGCTAGGAAATGAATTTCTAGTAAGCCATGATTCATCATAGTGTGTTTATGGTTTATGAAAAANAATGTTGTAGTAAAGGAGAATACGAAGAAAATTGTTGAAATCAATAAGAAAAGCTAGGAAATGAATTTCTAGTAAGCCATGATTCATCATAGTGTGTTTATGGTTTATGAAAAATTCCATTGCAAAGGTGTTTATTCTCGGAGGGTTTAGGACCTACCATTCTCCTCTTGGTCTACTAGGATCTCACAAGGTTTGGCCTTTCTTTTTGTCCTTATCGTTGTGGCTCGGTTTATTTCAAGCTATAGAGGGTGTAGGCCTTGGTTGCCTCTAGCCGTCGTTTGC
>NC_044931.1:1977040-1981215 GCF_003576645.1 Ipomoea triloba | reverse complement strand
AAAAATTGCATTCCAAAGGTGTTTATTCTTGAGGGGTTTAGGAACTACCATTCTCCTCTCGGTCTACTAGGATCTCACTAGGTTTGGCCTTTCTTTTTCTCCTTCTTGTTGTGGCTCGGTTTATTTCAAGCTATAGAGGGTGTAGGCCTTGGTTGCCTCTAGCCGTCGTTTGCATTCACCCTTCAAAAATGTTGAAAGAAAGAAAGTTTACTACCCGAACAAATTGTAGTTGTTTTAGGGAGGTTAGTACAAACAAAGTAAAAACAACAACTAAAATGAAGTAAAAACAATGCAAGTATTTCAAAGATATAAAACAAGTCAATAACAACCGTTTGCCCTCCCTAGCAACGACGCCATTTGATTTTTCGCGGTTTTGTGGTTGTTAAAATCAAATATTGTTAGGGTTACCCTCGGGTTGTGTCGGTCTTTAGGGAGGTCAAATTAGAAGTATTGACAAGTCTAAAATCTACGGAATATGTAACATTTTCCTCAGGCACGCCATTGTCACAAAGAATCAAAAAATATTGAATGAACGAATGTTGTAGTAAAGCAGATACGAAGAAAATTGTTGAAATCAATAAGGAAAAGCTAGGAAATGAATTACTAGTAAGCCATGATTCATCATAGTGTGTTTATGGTTTATGAAAAAAATTGCATTCCAAAGGTGTTTATTCTTGAGGGGTTTAGGAACTACCATTCTCCTCTCGGTCTACTAGGATCTCACTAGGTTTGGCCTTTCTTTTTCTCCTTCTCGTTGTAGCTCGGTTTATTTCAAGCTATACAGGGTGTAGGCCTTGGTTGCCTCTAGCCGTCGTTCGCATTCACCTTTCAAAAATGTTGAAAGAAAGAAAGTTTACTACCCGAACAAATTGTAGTTGTTTTAGGGAGGTTAGTACAAACAAAGTAAAAACAACAACTAAAATGAAGTAAAAACAATGCAAGTATTTCAAAGATATAAAACAAGTCAATAACATCCGTTTGCCCTCCCTGGCAACGACGCCATTTGATTTTTCGCGGTTTTGTGGTTGTTAAAATCAAAGATTGTTGGGGTTACCCTCGGGTTGTGTCGGTCTTTAGGGAGGTCAAATTAGAAGTATTGACAAGTCTTTAATCTACGGAATATGTAGCATTTTCCTCAGGCACGCCATTGTCACAGAGACTCAAAGAATATTGAATGAACGAATGTTAAGGAGATACGAAGAAAATTGTTGAAATCAATAAGAAAAGCTAGGAAATGAATTTCTAGTAAGCCATGATTCATCACAGTGTGTTTATGATTTATGTAAAATTGCATTGCAAAGGTGTTTATTCTCGGAGGGTTTAGGACCTACCATTCTCCTCTTGGTCTACTAGGATCTCACAAGGTTTGGCCTTTCTTTTTGTCCTTATCGTTGTGGCTCGGTTTATTTCAAGCTATAGAGGGTGTAGGCCTTGGTTGCCTCTAGCCGTCGTTTGCATTCACCCTTCAAAAATGTTGAAAGAAAGAAAGTTTACTACCCGAACAAATTGTAGTTGTTTTAGGGAGGTTAGTACAAACAAAGTAAAAACAACAACTAAAATGAAGTAAAAACAATGCAAGTATTTCAAAGATATAAAACAAGTCAATAACAACCGTTTGCCCTCCCCGGCAACGACGCCATTTGATTTTTCGCGGTTTTGTGGTTGTTAAAATCAAATATTGTTAGGGTTACCCTCAGGTTGTGTCGGTCTTTAGGTAGGTCAAATTAGAAGTATTGACAAGTCTTTAATCAAAGGAATATGTAGCATTTTCCTCAGTCACGCCATTGACACAAAGAATCAAAAAATATTGAATGAACGAATGTTGTAGTAAAGGAGATACGAAGAAAATTGTTGAAATCAATAAGGAAAAGCTAGGAAATGAATTTCTAGTAAGCCATGATTCATCATAGTGTGTTTATGGTTTATGAAAAATTGCATTGCAAAGGTGTTTATTCTCGGGGGGTTTAGGAACTACCATTCTCCTCTCGGTCTACTAGGATCTCACTAGGTTTGGCCTTTCTTTTTGTCCTTCTCGTTGTGGCTCGGTTTATTTCAAGCTATAGAGGGTGTAGGCCTTGGTTGCCTCTAGCCGTCGTTTGCATTCACCCTTCAAAAATGTTGAAAGAAAGAAAGTTTACTACCCGAACAAATAGTAGTTGTTTTAGGGAGGTTAGTACAAACAAAGTAAAAACAACAACTGAAATGAAGTAAAAACAATGCAAATATTTCAAAGATATAAAACAAGTCAATAACAACCGTTTGCCCTCCCTGGCAACGACGCCATTTGATTTTTCGCGGTTTTGTGGTTGTTAAAATCAAATATTGTTGGGGTTACCCTCGGGTTGTGTCGGTCTTTAGGGAGGTCAAATTAGAAGTATTGACAAGTCTTTAATCTACGGAATATGTAGCATTTTCCTCAGGCACGCCATTGTCACAAAGAATCAAAAAATATTGAATGAACGAATGTTGTAGTAAAGCAGATACGAAGAAAATTGTTGAAATCAATAAGGAAAAGCTAGGAAATGAATTTCTAGTACGCCATGATTCATCATAGTGTGTTTATGGTTTATGAAAAATTGCATTGCAAAGGTGTTTATTCTCCTGGGGTTTAGGAACTACAATATTCCTCTCGGTCTACTAGGATCTCACTAGGTTTGGCCTTTCTTTTTGTCCTTATCGTTGTGGCTCGGTTTATTTCTAGCTATAGAGGGTGTAGGCCTTGGTTGCCTCTAGCCGTCGTTTGCATTCACCCTTCAAAAATGTTGAAAGAAAGAAAAGTTTACTACCCGAACAAATAGTAGTTGTTTTAGGGAGGTTGGTACAAACAAAGTAAAAACAACAACTGAAATGAAGTAAAAACAATGCAAATATTTCAAATATATAAAACAAGTCAATAACAACCGTTTGCCCTCCCTAGCAACGACGCCATTTGATTTTCCGCAGTTTTGTGGTTGTTAAAATCAAAGATTGTTGGGGTTACCCTCGATTTGTGTCGGTCTTTAGGGAGGTCAAATTAGAAGTATTGACAAGTCTTTAATCAAAGGAATATGTAGCATTTTCCTCAGGCACGCCATTGTCACAAAGAATCAAAAAATATTGAATGAACGAATGTTGTAGTAAAGGAGATACGAAGAAAATTGTTGAAATCAATAAGGAAAAGCTAGGAAATGAATTTCTAGTAAGCCATGATTCATCATAGTGTGTTTATGGTTTATGAAAAATTGCATTGCAAAGGTGTTTATTCTCGGGGGGTTTAGGAACTACCATTCTCCTCTCGGTCTACTAGGATCTCACTAGGTTTGGCCTTTCTTTTTGTCCTTCTCGTTGTGGCTCGGTTTATTTCAAGCTATAGAGGGTGTAGGCCTTGGTTGCCTCTAGCCGTCGTTTGCATTCACCCTTCAAAAATGTTGAAAGAAAGAAAGTTTACTACCCGAACAAATAGTAGTTGTTTAAGGGATGTTAGTACAAACAAAGTAAAAACAACAACTGAAATGAAGTAAAAACAATGCAAATATTTCAAAGATATAAAACAAGTCAATAACAACCGTTTGCCCTCCCTGGCAACGACGCCATTTGATTTTTCGCGGTTTTGTGGTTGTTAAAATCAAATATTGTTGGGGTTACCCTCGGGTTGTGTCGTTCTTTAGGGAGGTCAAATTAGAAGTATTGACAAGTCTTTAATCAAAGGAATATGTAGCATTTTCCTCAGGCACGCCATTGTCACAAAGAATCAAAAAATATTGAATGAACGAATGTTGTAGTAAAGGAGATACGAAGAAAATTGTTGAAATCAATAAGGAAAAGCTAGGAAATGAATTTCTAGTAAGCCATGATTCATCATAGTGTGTTTATGGTTTATGAAAAATTGCATTGCAAAGGTGTTTATTCTCGGGGGGTTTAGGAACTACCATTCTCCTCTCGGTCTACTAGGATCTCACTAGGTTTGGCCTTTCTTTTTGTCTTTCTCGTTGTGGCTCGGTTTATTTCAAGCTATAGAGGGTGTAGGCCTTGGTTGCCTCTAGCCATCGTTTGCATTCCCCCTTCAAAAATGTTGAAAGAAAGAAAGTTTACTACCGGAACAAATTGTAGATGTTTTAGGGAGGTTAGTACAAACAAAGTAAAAACAACAACTGAAATGAAGTAAAAACAATGCAAATATTTCAAATATATAAAAC
>NC_044931.1:1972914-1973180 GCF_003576645.1 Ipomoea triloba | reverse complement strand
TTTTAGGGAGGTTAGTACAAACAAAGTAAAAACAACAACTAAAATGAAGTAAAAACAATGCAAGTATTTCAAAGATATAAAACAAGTCAATAACAACCGTTTGCCCTCCCTGGCAACGACACCATTTGATTTTTCGCGGTTTTGTGGTTGTTAAAATCAAATATTGTTAGGGTTACCCTCGGGTTGTGTCGGTCTTTAGGTAGGTCAAATTAGAAGTATTGACAAGTCTTTAATCAAAGGAATATGTAGCATTTTCCTCAGTCACG
>NC_044931.1:1959311-1960406 GCF_003576645.1 Ipomoea triloba | reverse complement strand
TAAGGAAAAGCTAGGAAATGAATTTCTAGTAAGCCATGATTCATCATAGTGTGTTTATGGTTTATGAAAAATTGCATTACAAAGGTGTTTATTCTCGAGGGGATTAGGAACTACCATTCTCCTCTCGGTCTACTAGGATCTCACTNGTCAAATTTGAAGTATTGATGAGTCTTTAATCAAAGGAATATGTAGCATTTTCCTCAGTCGCGCCATTGTCACTGAGACTCAAAAAATATTGAATAAACGAATGTTGTAGTAAAGGAGATACGAAGAAAATTGTTGAAATCAATAAGGAAAAGCTAGGAAATGAATTTCTAGTAAGCCATGATTCATCATAGTGTGTTTATGGTTTATTAAAAATTGCATTGCAAAGATGTTTATTTTCAGGGGATTTGGAACTACCATTCTCCTCTCGGTCTACTAGGATCTCACTAGGTTTGGCCTTTCTTTTTCTCCTTCTCGTTGTGGCTCGGTTTATTTCAAGCTATACAGGGTGTAGGACTTGGTTGCCTCTAGCCGTCGTTTGCATTCACCTTTCAAAAATGTTGAAAGAAAGAAAGTTTACTACCCGAACAAATTATAGTTGTTTTAGGGAGGTTAGTACAAACAAAGTAAAAAAAACAACTAAAATGAAGTTAAAACAATGCAAATATTTCAAAGATATAAAACAAGTTAATTATAACCGTTTGCCCATCACTGGCAACGATGCCATTTGATTTTTCAACCGTTTGCCCATCACTGGCAACGATGCCATTTGATTTTTCTCGGTTTTGTGGTTGTTAAAATCAAATATTGCTGGGGTTACCCTCGAGTTGTGTAGGTCTTTAGGGAGGTCAAATTAGAAGTATTGACAAGTGTTTAATCAAAGGAATATGTTGCATTTTCCTCAGTCGCGCCATTGTCACTGAGAGAATATGTTGCATTTTCCTCAGTCGCGCCATTGTCACTGAGACTCAAAGAATATTGATTGAACGAATGTTGTAGTAAAGGAGATACGAAGAAAATTGTTGAAATCAATAACGAAAAGCTAGGAAATGAATTTCTAGTAAGCCATGATTCATCATAGTGTGTTTATGGTTTATGAAAAATTGCATT
>NC_044931.1:1935894-1949678 GCF_003576645.1 Ipomoea triloba | reverse complement strand
AATGTTTGTAGTAAAGGAGATACGAAGAAAATTGTTGAAATCAATAAGAAAAGCTAGGAAATGAATTTCTAGTAAGCCATGATTCATCATAGTGTGTTTATGATTTATGAAAAATTGCATTGCAAAGGTGTTTATTCTCGGGGGGTTTAGGAACTACCATTCTCCTCTCGGTCTACTAGGATCTCACTAGGTTTGGCCTTTCTTTTTCTCCTTCTCGTTGTGGCTCGGTTATATTTCAAGCTATACAGGGTGTAGGCCTTGGTTGCCTCTAGCCGTCGTTTGCATTCACCCTTCAAAAATGTTGAAAGAAAGAAAGTTTACTACCCGAACAAATTGTAGTTGTTTTAGGGAGGTTAGTACAAACAAAGTAAAAACAACAACTAAAATGAAGTAAAAACAATGCAAGTATTTCAAAGATATAAAACAAGTCAATAACAACCGTTTGCCCTCCCTGGCAACGACGCCATTTGATTTTTCGCGGTTTTGTGGTTGTTAAAATCAAATATTGTTAGGGTTACCCTCGGGTTGTGTCGGTCTTTAGGGAGGTAGAATTAGAAGTATTGACAAGTCTTTAGTCAAAGGAATATGTAGCATTTTCCTCAGGCACGCCATTGTCAAAAAGAATCAAAAAATATTGAATGAACGAATGTTGTAGTAAAGGAGATACGAAGAAAATTGTTGAAATCAATAAGGAAAAGCTAGGAAATGAATTTCTAGTAAGCCATGATTCATCATAGTGTGTTTATGGTTTATGAAAAATTGCATTGCAAAGGTGTTTATTCTCGGGGGGTTTAGGAACTACCATTCTCCTCTCGGTCTACTAGGATCTCACTAGGTTTGGCCTTTCTTTTTGTCCTTCTCGTTGTGGCTCGGTTTATTTCAAGCTATAGAGGGTGTAGGCCTTGGTTGCCTCTAGCCGTCGTTTGCATTCACCCTTCAAAAATGTTGAAAGAAAGAAAGTTTACTACCCGAACAAATTGTAGTTGTTTTAGGGAGGTTAGTACAAACAAAGTAAAAACAACAACTAAAATGAAGTAAAAACAATGCAAGTATTTCAAAGATATAAAACAAGTCAATAACAACCGTTTGCCCTCCCTGGCAACAACGCCATTTGATTTTTCGCGGATTTGTGGTTGTTAAAATCAAACGCCATTTGATTTTTCGCGGATTTGTGGTTGTTAAAATCAAATATTATTTGATTTTTCGCGGATTTGTGGTTGTTAAAATCAAATATTGTTAGGGTTACCCTCGGTTTGTGGTTGTTAAAATCAAATATTGTTAGGGTTACCCTCGGGTTGTGGTTGTTAAAATCAAATATTGTTAGGGTTACCCTCGGGTTGTGTCGGTCTTTAGGTAGGTCAAATTAGAAGTATTTACAAGTCTTTAATCAAAGGACTATGTAGCATTTTCCTCAGTCACGCCATTGTCACAAAGAATCAAAAAATATTGAATGAACGAATGTTGTAGTAAAGCAGATACGAAGAAAATTGTTGAAATCAATAAGGAAAAGCTAGGAAATGAATTTCTAGTAAGCCATGATTCATCATAGTGTGTTTATGGTTTATTAAAAATTGCATTGCAAAGATGTTTATTTTCGGGGGATTTGGAACAACCATTCTCCTCTCGGTCTACTAGGATCTCACTAGGTTTGGCCTTTCTTTTTGTCCTTTTCGTTGTGGCTCGGTTTATTTCAAGCTATAGAGGGTGTAGGCCTTGGTTGCCTCTAGCCGTCGTTTGCATTCACCCTTCAAAAATGTTGAAAGAAAGAAAGTTTACTACCCTAACAAATTGTAGTTGTTTTAGGGAGGTTAGTACAAACAAAGTAAAAACAACAACTAAAATGAAGTAAAAACAATGCAAGTATTTCAAAGATATAAAACAAGTCAATAACAACCGTTTGCCCTCCCTGGCAACAACGCCATTTGATTTTTCGCGGTTTTGTGGTTGTTAAAATCAAATATTGTTAGGGTTACCCTCGGGTTGTGTCGGTCTTTAGGTAGGTCAAATTAGAAGTATTGACAAGTCTTTAATCAAAGGAATATGTAGCATTTTCCTCAGTCACGCCATTGACACAAAGAATCAAAAAATATTGAATGAACGAATGTTGTAGTAAAGGAGATACGAAGAAAATTGTTGAAATCAATAAGGAAAAGCTAGGAAATGAATTTCTAGTAAGCCATGATTCATCATAGTGTGTTTATGGTTTATGAAAAATTGCAATCCAAAGGTGTTTATTCTCGAGGGGTTTAGGAACTACCATTCTCCTCTCGGTCTACTAGGATCTCACTAGGTTTGGCCTTTCTTTTTCTCCTTCTCGTTGTGGCTCGGTTTATTTCAAGCTATACAGGGTGTAGGCCTTGGTTGCCTCTAGCCGTCGTTTGCATTCACCCTTCAAAAATGTTGAAAGAAAGAAAGTTTACTACCCGAACAAATTGTAGTTGTTTTAGGGAGGTTAGTACAAACAAAGTAAAAACAACAACTAAAATGAAGTAAAAACAATGCAAGTATTTCAAAGATATAAAACAAGTCAATAACAACCGTTTGCCCTCCCTGGCAACGACGCCATTTGATTTTTCGCGGTTTTGTGGTTGTTAAAATTAAATATTGTTAGGGTTACCCTCGGGTTGTGTCGGTCTTTAGGTAGGTCAAATTAGAAGTATTGACAAGTCTTTAATCAAAGGAATATGTAGCATTTTCCTCAGTCTCGCCATTGACACAAAGAATAAAAAAATATTGAATGAACGAATGTTGTAGTACACAAAGAATAAAAAAATATTGAATGAACGAATGTTGTAGTAAAGGAGATACGAAAAAATATTGAATGAACGAATGTTGTAGTAAAGGAGATACGAAAAAATATTGAATGAACGAATGTTGTAGTAAAGGAGATACGAAGAAAATTGTTGAAATCAATAAGGAAAAGCTAGGAAATGAATTTCTAGTAAGCCACGATTCATCATAGTGTGTTTATGGTTTATGAAAAATTGCATTCCAAAGGTGTTTATTCTCGAGGGGTTTAGGAACTACCATTCTCCTCTCGGTCTACTAGGATCTCACTAGGTTTGGCCTTTCTTTTTCTCCTTCTCGTTGTGGCTCGGTTTATTTCAAGCTATACAGGGTGTAGGCCTTGGTTGCCTCTAGCCGTCGTTTGCATTCACCCTTCAAAAATGTTGAAAGAAAGAAAGTTTACTACCCGAACAAATTGTAGTTGTTTTAGGGAGGTTAGTACAAACAAAGTAAAAACAACAACTAAAATGATGTAAAAACAATGCAAGTATTTCAAAGATATAAAACAAGTCAATAACAACCGTTTGCCATCCCTGGCAACGACGCCATTTGATTCTTCGCGGTTTTGTGGTTGTTAAAATTAAATATTGTTAGGGTTACCCTCGGGTTGTGTCGGTCTTTAGGTAGGTCAAATTAGAAGTATTGACAAGTCTTTAATCAAAGGAATATGTAGCATTTTCCTCAGTCTCGCCATTGACACAAAGAATCAAAAAATATTGAATGAACGAATGTTGTAGTAAAGCAGATACGAAGAAAATTGTTGAAATCAATAAGGAAAAGCTAGGAAATGAATTACTAGTAAGCCATGATTCATCATAGTGTGTTTATGGTTTATGAAAAATTGCATTCCAAATGTGTTTATTCTCGAGGGGTTTAGGAACTACCATTCTCCTCTCGGTCTACTAGGATCTCACTAGGTTTGGCCTTTCTTTTTCTCCTTCTCGTTGTGGCTCGGTTTATTTCAAGCTATACAGGGTGTAGGCCTTGGTTGCCTCTAGCCGTCGTTTGCATTCACCCTTCAAAAATGTTGAAAGAAAGAAAGTTTACTACCCGAACAAATTGTAGTTGTTTTAGGGAGGTTAGTACAAACAAAGTAAAAAAAACAACTAAAATGAAGTAAAAACAATGCAAATATTTCAAAGATATAAAACAAGTTAATTACAACCGTTTGCCCATCACTGGCAACGATGCCATTTGATTTTTCTCGGTTTTGTGGTTGTTAAAATCAAATATTGCTGGGGTTACCCTCGAGTTGTGTAGGTCTTTAGGGAGGTCAAATTAGAAGTATTGACAAGTGTTTAATCAAAGGAATATGTTGCATTTTCCTCAGTCGCGCCATTGTCACTGAGACTCAAAGAATATTGATTGAACGAATGTTGTAGTAATGGAGATACGAAGAAAATCGTTGAAATCAATAAGGAAAAGCTAGGAAATGAATTTCTAGTAAGCCATGATTCATCATAGTGTGTTTATGGTTTATGAAAAATTGCATTGCAAAGGTGTTTATTTTCGGGGGGTTTAGGAACTACCATTCTCCTCTCGGTCTACTAGGATCTCACTAGGTTTGGCCTTTCTTTTTGTCCTTCTCGTTGTGGCTCGGTTTATTTCAAGCTATAGAGGGTGTAGGCCTTGGTTGCCTCTAGCCGTCGTTTGCATTCACCCTTCAAAAATGTTGTAAGAAAGAAAGTTTACTACCCGAACAAATAGTAGTTGTTTTAGGGAGGTTGGTACAAACAAAGTAAAAACAACAACTGAAATGAAGTAAAAACAATGCAAATATTTCAAAGATATAAAACAAGTCAATAACAACCGTTTGCCCTCCCTGGCAACGACGCCATTTGATTTTTCGCGGTTTTGTGGTTGTTAAAATCAAATATTGTTGGGGTTACCCTCGGGTTGTGTCGGTCTTTAGGGAGGTCAAATTAGAAGTATTGACAAGTCTTTAATCAAAGGAATATGTAGCATTTTCCTCAGGCACGCCATTGTCACAAAGAATCAAAAAATATTGAATGAACGAATGTTGTAGTAAAGGAGATACGAAGAAAATTGTTGAAATCAATAAGGAAAAGCTAGGAAATGAATTTCTAGTAAGCCATGATTCATCATAGTGTGTTTATGGTTTATTAAAAATTGCATTGCAAAGATGTTTATTTTCAGGGGATTTGGAACTACCATTCTCCTCTCAGTCTACTAGGATCTCACTAGGTTTGGCCTTTCTTTTTCTCCTTTCTCGTTGTGGCTCGGTTTATTTCAAGCTATAGAGGGTGTAGGCCTTGGTTGCCTCTAGCCGTCGTTTGCATTCACCCTTCAAAAATGTTGAAAGAAAGAAAGTTTACTACCCGAACAAATAGTAGTTGTTTTAGGGAGGTTAGTACAAACAAAGTAAAAACAACAACTGAAATGAAGTAAAAACAATGCAAATATTTCAAATATATAAAACAAGTCAATAACAACCGTTTGCCCTCCCTAGCAACGACGCCATTTGATTTTCCGCAGTTTTGTGGTTGTTAAAATCAAAGATTGTTGGGGTTACCCTCGATTTGTGTCGGTCTTTAGGGAGGTCAAATTAGAAGTATTGACAAGTCTTTAATCTACGGAATATGTAGCATTTTCCTCAGGCACGCCATTGTCACAAAGAATCAAAAAATATTGAATGAACGAATGTTGTAGTAAAGGAGATACGAAGAAAATTGTTGAAATCAATAAGGAAAAGCTAGGAAATGAATTTCTAGTAAGCCATGATTCATCATAGTGTGTTTATGGTTTATGAAAAATTGCATTGCAAAGGTGTTTATTCTCGGGGGGTTTAGGAACTACCATTCTCCTCTCGGTCTACTAGGATCTCACTAGGTTTGGCCTTTCTTTTTGTCCTTCTCGTTGTGGCTCGGTTTATTTCAAGCTATAGAGGGTGTAGGCCTTGGTTGCCTCTAGCCGTCGTTTGCATTCACCCTTCAAAAATGTTGAAAGAAAGAAAGTTTACTACCCGAACAAATAGTAGTTGTTTTAGGGAGGTTAGTACAAACAAAGTAAAAACAACAACTGAAATGAAGTAAAAACAATGCAAATATTTCAAATATATAAAACAAGTCAATAACAACCGTTTGCCCTCCCTAGCAACGACGCCATTTGATTTTCCGCAGTTTTGTGGTTGTTAAAATCAAAGATTGTTGGGGTTACCCTCGATTTGTGTCGGTCTTTAGGGAGGTCAAATTAGAAGTATTGACAAGTCTTTAATCTACGGAATATGTAGCATTTTCCTCAGGCACGCCATTGTCACAAAGAATCAAAAAATATTGAATGAACGAATGTTGTAGTAAAGGAGATACGAAGAAAATTGTTGAAATCAATAAGGAAAAGCTAGGAAATGAATTTCTAGTAAGCCATGATTCATCATAGTGTGTTTATGGTTTATGAAAAATTGCATTGCAAAGGTGTTTATTCTCGGGGGGTTTAGGAACTACCATTCTCCTCTCGGTCTACTAGGATCTCACTAGGTTTGGCCTTTCTTTTTGTCCTTCTCGTTGTGGCTCGGTTTATTTCAAGCTATAGAGGGTGTAGGCCTTGGTTGCCTCTAGCCGTCGTTTGCATTCACCCTTCAAAAATGTTGAAAGAAAGAAAGTTTACTACCCGAACAAATAGTAGTTGTTTTAGGGAGGTTAGTACAAACAAAGTAAAAACAACAACTGAAATGAAGTAAAAACAATGCAAATATTTCAAATATATAAAACAAGTCAATAACAACCGTTTGCCCTCCCTAGCAACGACGCCATTTGATTTTCCGCAGTTTTGTGGTTGTTAAAATCAAAGATTGTTGGGGTTACCCTCGATTTGTGTCGGTCTTTAGGGAGGTCAAATTAGAAGTATTGACAAGTCTTTAATCTACGGAATATGTAGCATTTTCCTCAGGCACGCCATTGTCACAAAGAATCAAAAAATATTGAATGAACGAATGTTGTAGTAAAGGAGATACGAAGAAAATTGTTGAAATCAATAAGGAAAAGCTAGGAAATGAATTTCTAGTAAGCCATGATTCATCATAGTGTGTTTATGGTTTATGAAAAATTGCATTGCAAAGGTGTTTATTCTCGGGGGGTTTAGGAACTACCATTCTCCTCTCGGTCTACTAGGATCTCACTAGGTTTGGCCTTTCTTTTTGTCCTTCTCGTTGTGGCTCGGTTTATTTCAAGCTATAGAGGGTGTAGGCCTTGGTTGCCTCTAGCCGTCGTTTGCATTCACCCTTCAAAAATGTTGAAAGAAAGAAAGTTTACTACCCGAACAAATAGTAGTTGTTTTAGGGAGGTTAGTACAAACAAAGTAAAAACAACAACTGAAATGAAGTAAAAACAATGCAAATATTTCAAATATATAAAACAAGTCAATAACAACCGTTTGCCCTCCCTAGCAACGACGCCATTTGATTTTCCGCAGTTTTGTGGTTGTTAAAATCAAAGATTGTTGGGGTTACCCTCGATTTGTGTCGGTCTTTAGGGAGGTCAAATTAGAAGTATTGACAAGTCTTTAATCTACGGAATATGTAGCATTTTCCTCAGGCACGCCATTGTCACAAAGAATCAAAAAATATTGAATGAACGAATGTTGTAGTAAAGGAGATACGAAGAAAATTGTTGAAATCAATAAGGAAAAGCTAGGAAATGAATTTCTAGTAAGCCATGATTCATCATAGTGTGTTTATGGTTTATGAAAAATTGCATTGCAAAGGTGTTTATTCTCGGGGGGTTTAGGAACTACCATTCTCCTCTCGGTCTACTAGGATCTCACTAGGTTTGGCCTTTCTTTTTGTCCTTCTCGTTGTGGCTCGGTTTATTTCAAGCTATAGAGGGTGTAGGCCTTGGTTGCCTCTAGCCGTCGTTTGCATTCACCCTTCAAAAATGTTGAAAGAAAGAAAGTTTACTACCCGAACAAATAGTAGTTGTTTTAGGGAGGTTAGTACAAACAAAGTAAAAACAACAACAGAAATGAAGTAAAAACAATGCAAATATTTCAAATATATAAAACAAGTCAATAACAACCGTTTGCCCTCCCTAGCAACGACGCCATTTGATTTTCCGCAGTTTTGTGGTTGTTAAAATCAAAGATTGTTGGGGTTACCCTCGATTTGTGTCGGTCTTTAGGGAGGTCAAATTAGAAGTATTGACAAGTCTTTAATCTACGGAATATGTAGCATTTTCCTCAGTCACGCCATTGTCACAAAGAATCAAAAAATATTGAATGAACGAATGTTGTAGTAAAGGAGATACGAAGAAAATTGTTGAAATCAATAAGGAAAAGCTAGGAAATGAATTTCTAGTAAGCCATGATTCATCATAGTGTGTTTATGGTTTATGAAAAATTGCATTGCAAAGGTGTTTATTCTCGGGGGGTTTAGGAACTACCATTCTCCTCTCGGTCTACTAGGATCTCACTAGGTTTGGCCTTTCTTTTTGTCCTTCTCGTTGTGGCTCGGTTTATTTCAAGCTATACAGGGTGTAGGCCTTGGTTGCCTCTAGCCGTCGTTTGCATTCACCCTTCAAAAATGTTGAAAGAAAGAAAGTTTACTACCCGAACAAATTGTAGTTGTTTTAGGGAGGTTAGTACAAACAAAGTAAAAACAACAACTAAAATGATGTAAAAACAATGCAAGTATTTCAAAGATATAAAACAAGTCAATAACAACCGTTTGCCCTCGCCGCCATTTGATTTTTCGCGATTTTGTGGTTGTTAAAATTAAATATTGTTAGGGTTACCCTCGGGTTGTGTCGGTCTTTAGGTAGGTCAAATTAAAAGTATTGACAAGTCTTTAATCAAAGGAATATGTAGCATTTTCCTCAGTCTCGCCATTGACACAAAGAATCAAAAAATATTGAATGAACGAATGTTGTAGTAAAGCAGATACGAAGAAAATTGTTGAAATCAATAAGGAAAAGCTAGGAAATGAATTACTAGTAAGCCATGATTCATCATAGTGTGTTTATGGTTTATGAAAAATTGCATTCCAAAGGTGTTTATTCTCGAGGGGTTTAGGAACTACCATTCTCCTCTCGGTCTACTAGGATCTCACTAGGTTTGGCCTTTCTTTTTCTCCTTCTCGTTGTGGCTCGGTTTATTTCAAGCTATACAGGGTGTAGGCCTTGGTTGCCTCTAGCCGTCGTTTGCATTCACCCTTCAAAAATGTTGAAAGAAAGAAAGTTTACTACCCGAACAAATAGTAGTTGTTTTAGGGAGGTTAGTACAAACAAAGTAAAAACAACAACTGAAATGAAGTAAAAACAATGCAAATATTTCAAATATATAAAACAAGTCAATAACAACCGTTTGCCCTCCCTAGCAACGACGCCATTTGATTTTCCGCAGTTT
This sequence comes from Ipomoea triloba, assembly GCF_003576645.1. Lineage (NCBI taxonomy): Eukaryota > Viridiplantae > Streptophyta > Magnoliopsida > Solanales > Convolvulaceae > Ipomoea > Ipomoea triloba. Next base: position 1,940,537 of record NC_044931.1, on the reverse strand, counting down.
TGTGGTTGTTAAAATCAAAGATTGTTGGGGTTACCCTCGATTTGTGTCGGTCTTTAGGGAGGTCAAATTAGAAGTATTGACAAGTCTTTAATCAAAGGAATATGTAGCATTTTCCTCAGTCACGCCATTGTCACAAAGAATCAAAAAATATTGAATGAACGAATGTTGTAGTAAAGGAGATACGAAGAAAATTGTTGAAATCAATAAGGAAAAGCTAGGAAATGAATTTCTAGTAAGCCATGATTCATCATAGTGTGTTTATGGTTTATGAAAAATTGCATTGCAAAGGTGTTTATTCTCGGGGGGTTTAGGAACTACCATTCTCCTCTCGGTCTACTAGGATCTCACTAGGTTTGGCCTTTCTTTTTCTCCTTCTCGTTGTGGCTCGGTTTTTTCCAAGCTATACAGGGTGTAGGCCTTGGTTGCCTCTAGCCGTCGTTTGCATTCACCCTTCAAAAATGTTGAAAGAAAGAAAGTTTACTACCCGAACAAATTGTAGTTGTTTTAGGGAGGTTAGTACAAACAAAGTAAAAACAACAACTAAAATGAAGTAAAAACAATGCAAATATTTCAAATATATAAAACAAGTCAATAACAACCGTTTGCCCTCCCTGGCAACGATGCCATTTGAGTTTTCGCGGTTTTGTGGTTGTTAAAATCAAATATTGTTGGGTTACCCTCGAGTTGTGTAGGTCTTTAGGGAGGTCAAATTTGAAGTATTGATGAGTCTTTAATCAAAGGAATATGTAGCATTTTCCTTAGTCGCGCCATTGTCACTAAGACTCAAAAAATATTGAATAAACGAATGTTGTAGTAAAGGAGATACGAAGAAAATTGTTGAAATGAATAAGGAAAAGCTAGGAAATGAATTTCTAGTAAGCCATGATTAATCATAGTGTGTTTATGGTTTATGAAAAATTGCATTGCAAAGGTGTTTATTCTCGGGGGGTTTAGGAACTACCATTCTCCTCTCGGTCTACTAGGATCTCACTAGGTTTGGCCTTTCTTTTTGTCTTTCTTGTTGTGGCTCGGTTTATTTCAAGCTATAGAGGGTGTAGGCCTTGGTTACCTCTAGCCATCGTTTGCATTCCCCCTTCAAAAATTTTGAAAGAAAGAAAGTTTACTACCCGAACAAATTGTAGATATTTTAGGGAGGTTAGTACAAACAAAGTAAAAACAACAACTAAAATGAAGTAAAAACAATGCAAGTATTTCAAAGATATAAAACAAGTCAATAACAACCGTTTGCCCTCCCTGGCAACGACGCCATTTGATTTTTCGCGGATTTGTGGTTGTTAAAATCAAATATTGTTAGGGTTACCCTCGGGTTGTGTCGGTCTTTAGGTAGGTCAAATTAGAAGTATTTACAAGTCTTTAATCAAAGGAATATGTAGAATTTCCTCAGTCACGCCATTGTCACAAAGAATCAAAAAATATTGAATGAACGAATGTTGTAGTAAAGCAGATACGAAGAAAATTGTTGAAATCAATAAGGAAAAGCTAGGAAATGAATTACTAGTAAGCCATGATTCATCATAGTGTGTTTATGGTTTATTACTAGTAAGCCATGATTCATCATAGTGTGTTTATGGTTTATTAAAAATTGCATATGATTCATCATAGTGTGTTTATGGTTTATTAAAAATTGCATTGCAAAGATGTTTATTTTCGGGGGATTTGGAACAACCATTCTCCTCTCGGTCTACTAGGATCTCACTAGGTTTACAACCATTCTCCTCTCGGTCTACTAGGATCTCACTAGGTTTGCAACCATTCTCCTCTCGGTCTACTAGGATCTCACTAGGTTTGGCCTTTCTTTTTGTCCTTTTCGTTGTGGCTCGGTTTATTTCAAGCTATAGAGGGTATAGGCCTTGGTTGCCTCTAGCCGTCGTTTGCATTCACCCTTCAAAAATGTTGAAAGAAAGAAAGTTTACTACCCGAACAAATTGTAGTTGTTTTAGGGAGGTTAGTACAAACAAAGTAAAAACAACAACTAAAATGAAGTAAAAACAATGCAAATATTTCAAAGATATAAAACAAGTCAATAACAACCGTTTGCCCTCCCTAGCAACGACGCCATTTGATTTTCCGCAGTTTTGTGGTTGTTAAAATCAAAGATTGTTGGGGTTACCCTCGATTTGTGTCGGTCTTTAGGGAGGTCAAATTAGAAGTATTGACAAGTCTTTAATCAAAGGAATATGTAGCATTTTCCTCAGTCACGCCATTGTCACAAAGAATCAAAAAATATTGAATGAACGAATGTTGTAGTAAAGCAGATACGAAGAAAATTGTTGAAATCAATAAGGAAAAGCTAGGAAATGAATTTCTAGTAAGCCATGATTCATCATAGTGTGTTTATGGTTTATGAAAAATTGCATTGCAAAGGTGTTTATTCTCGGGGGGTTTAGGAACTACCATTCTCCTCTCGGTCTACTAGGATCTCACTAGGTTTGGCCTTTCTTTTTGTCCTTCTCGTTGTGGCTCGGTTTATTTCAAGCTATAGAGGGTGTAGGCCTTGGTTGCCTCTAGCCGTCGTTTGCATTCACCCTTCAAAAATGTTGAAAGAAAGAAAGTTTACTACCCGAACAAATTGTAGTTGTTTTAGGGAGGTTAGTACAAACAAAGTAAAAACAACAACTAAAATGAAGTAAAAACAATGCAAATATTTCAAAAATATAAAACAAGTTAATAACAACCGTTTGCCCTCACTGGTAACGATGCCATTTGATTTTTCGCGGTTTTGTGGTTGTTAAAATCAAATATTGTTGGGGTTACCCTCGAGTTGTGTAGGTCTTTAGGGAGGTCAAATTATAAGTATTGACGAGTCTTTAATCAAAGGAATATGTAGCATTTTTCCTCAGTCGCGCCATTGTCACTGAGACTCAAAGAATATTGAATAAACGAATGTTGTAGTAAAGGAGATACGAAGAAAATTGTTGAAATCAATAAGGAAAAGCTAGGAAATGAATTTCTAGTAAGCCATGATTCATCATAGTGTGTTTATGGTTTATGAAAAATTGCATTGCAAAGGTGTTTATTCTCGGGGGGTTTAGGAACTACCATTCTCCTCTCGGTCTACTAGGATCTCACTAGTTTTGGCCTTTCTTTTTGTCCTTCTCGTTGTGGCTTGGTTTATTTCAAGCTATAGAGGGTGTAGGCCTTGGTTGCCTCTAGCCGTCGTTTGCATTCACCCTTCAAAAATGTTGAAAGAAAGGAAGTTTACTGTCCGAACAAATAGTAGTTGTTTTAGGGAGGTTAGTACAAAAAAAGTAAAAACAACAACTGAAATGAAGTAAAAACAATGCAAATATTTCAAAGATATAAAACAAGTCAATAACAACCGTTTGCCCTCCCTGGCAACGATGCCATTTGATTTTTCGCGGTTTTGTGGTTGTTAAAATCAAATATTGTTGGGGTTACCCTCGAGTTGTGTCGGTCTTTAGGGAGGTCAAATTAGAAGTATTGACAAGTCTTTAACCTACGGAATATGTAGCATTTTCCTCAGTCGCGCCATTGTCACTGAGAATCAAAAAATATTGAATGAACGAATGTTGTAGTAAAGGAGATACGAAGAAAATTGTTGAAATCAATAAGGAAAAGCTAGGAAATGAATTTCTAGTAAGCCATGATTCATCATAGTGTGTTTATGGTTTATGAAAAATTGCATTGCAAAGGTGTTTATTCTCGGGGGGTTTAGGAACTACCATTCTCCTCTCGGTCTACTAGGATCTCATTAGGTTTGGCCTTTCTTTTTGTCTTTCTCGTTGTGGCTCGGTTTATTTCAAGCTATAGAGGGTGTAGGCCTTGGTTACCTCTAGCCATCGTTTGCATTCCCCCTTCAAAAATGTTGAAAGAAAGAATGTTTACTACCCGAACAAATTGTAGATGTTTTAGGGAGGTTAGTACAAACAAAGTAAAAACAACAACTAAAATGAAGTAAAAACAATGCAAGTATTTCAAAGATATAAAACAAGTCAATAACAACCGTTTGCCCTCCCTGGCAACGACGCCATTTGATTTTTCGCGGTTTTGTGGTTGTTAAAATCAAATATTGTTGGGGTTACCCTCGGGTTGTGTCGGTCTTTAGGGAGGTCAAATTAGAAGTATTGACAAGTCTTTAATCTACGGAATATGTAGCATTTTCCTCAGTCACGCCATTGTCACAAAGAATCAAAAAATATTGAATGAACGAATGTTGTAGTAAAGGAGATACGAAGAAAATTGTTGAAATCAATAAGGAAAAGCTAGGAAATGAATTTCTAGTAAGCCATGATTCATCATAGTGTGTTTATGGTTTATGAAAAATTGCATTGCAAAGGTGTTTATTCTCGGGGGGTTTAGGAACTACCATTCTCCTCTCGGTCTACTAGGATCTCACTAGGTTTGGCCTTTCTTTTTGTCCTTCTCGTTGTGGCTCGGTTTATTTCAAGCTATAGAGGGTGTAGGCCTTGGTTGCCTCTAGCCGTCGTTTGCATTCACCCTTCAAAAATGTTGAAAGAAAGAAAGTTTACTACCCGAACAAATTGTAGTTATTTTAGGGAGGTTAGTACAAACAAAGTAAAAACAACAACTAAAATCAAGTAAAAACAATGCAAGTATTTCAAAGATATAAAACAAGTCAATAACAACCGTTTGCCCTCCCT
>NC_044931.1:1930895-1935292 GCF_003576645.1 Ipomoea triloba | reverse complement strand
GGAATATGTAGCATTTTCCTCAGGCACGCCATTGTCACTAAGACTCAAAAAATATTGAATAAACGAATGTTGTAGTAAAGGAGATACGAAGAAAATTGTTGAAATGAATAAGGAAAAGCTAGGCAATGAATTTCTAGTAAGCCATGATTCATCATAGTGTGTTTATGGTTTATGAAAAATTGCATTGCAAAGGTGTTTATTCTCGGGGGGTTTAGGAACTACCATTCTCCTCTCGGTCTACTAGGATCTCACTAGGTTTGGCCTTTCTTTTTGTCCTTCTCGTTGTGGCTTGGTTTATTTCAAGCTATAGAGGGTGTAGGCCTTGGTTGCCTCTAGCCGTCGTTTGCATTCACCCTTCAAAAATGTTGAAAGAAAGAAAGTTTACTGTCCGAACAAATAGTAGTTGTTTTAGGGAGGTTAAGTTTACTGTCCGAACAAATAGTAGTTGTTTTAGGGAGGTTAGTACAAAAAAAGTAAAAACAACAACTGAAATGAAGTAAAAACAATGCAAATATTTCAAAGATATAAAACAAGTCATTAACAACCGTTTGCCCTCCCTGGCAACGATGCCATTTGATTTTTCGCGGTTTTGTCCCTCCCTGGCAACGATGCCATTTGATTTTTCGCGGTTTTGTGGTTGTTAAAATCAAATATTGTTGGGGTTACCCTCGTTTTGTGGTTGTTAAAATCAAATATTGTTGGGGTTACCCTCGGGTTGTGTCGGTCTTTAGGAAGGTCAAATTAGAAGTATTGACAAGTCTTTAACCAAAGGAATATGTAGCATTTTCTTCAGTCGCGCCATTGTCACTAAGACTCAAAGAATATTGAATGAACGAATGTTGTAGTAAAGGAGATACGAAGAAAATTGTTGAAATCAATAAGGAAAAGCTAGGAAATGAATTTCTAGTAAGCCATGATTCATCATAGTGTGTTTATGGTTTATGAAAAATTGCATTGCAAAGGTGTTTATTCTCGGGGGGTTTAGGAACTACCATTCTCCTCTCGGTCTACTAGGATCTCACTAGGTTTGGCCTTTCTTTTTGTCCTTCTCGTTGTGGCTCGGTTTATTTCAAGCTATAGAGGGTGTAGGCCTTGGTTGCCTCTAGCCGTCGTTTGCATTCACCCTTCAAAAATGTTGAAAGAAAGAAAGTTTACTACCCGAACAAATAGTAGTTGTTTTAGGGAGGTTAGTACAAACAAAGTAAAAACAACAACTGAAATGAAGTAAAAACAATGCAAATATTTCAAAGATATAAAACAAGTCAATATCAACCGTTTGCCCTCCCTAGCAACGACGCCATTTGATTTTCCGCGGTTTTGTGGTTGTTAAAATCAAAGATTGTTGGGGTTACCCTCGATTTGTGTCGGTCTTTAGAGAGGTCAAATTAGAAGTATTGACAAGTCTTTAATCTACGGAATATGTAGCATTTTCCTCAGGCACGCCATTGTCACAAAGAATCAAAAAATATTGAATGAACGAATGTTGTAGTAAAGGAGATACGAAGAAAATTGTTGAAATTAATAAGGAAAAGCTAGGAAATGAATTTCTAGTAAGCCATGATTCATCATAGTGTGTTTATGGTTTATNAAACAATGCAAATATTTCAAAGATATAAAACAAGTCAATATCAACCGTTTGCCCTCCCTAGCAACGACTCCATTTGATTTTCCGCGGTTTTGTGGTTGTTAAAATCAAAGATTGTTGGGGTTACCCTAGGGTTGTGTCGGTCTTTAGGGAGGTCAAATTAGAAGTATTGACAAGTCTTTAATCTACGGAATATGTAGCATTTTCCTCAGTCACGCCATTGACACAAAGAATCAAAGAATATTGAATGAACGAATGTTGTAGTAAAGGAGATACGAAGAAAATTGTTGAAATCAATAAGGAAAAGCTAGGAAATGAATTTCTAGTAAGCCATGATTCATCATAGTGTGTTTATGGTTTATTAAAAATTGCATTGCAAAGGTGTTTATTCTCGGGGGGTTTAGGAACTACCATTCTCCTCTCGGTCTACCAGGATCTCCCTAGGTTTGGCCTTTCTTTTTGTCGTTATCGTTGTGGCTCAGTTTATTACAAGATTGAGAGGGAGTAGGTCTCTTTGCCTCTAGCCGTCGTTGGCATTCACCCTTCAAAAATGTTGAAAGAAAGAAAGTTTACTACCCGAACAAATAGTAGTTGTTTTAGGGAGGTTAGTACAAAAAAAAGTAAAAACAACAACTGAAATGAAGTAAAAACAATGCAAATATTTCAAAGATATAAAACAAGTCAATAACAACCGTTTGCCCGCCCTGGCAACGACGCCATTTGATTTTTCGCGGTTTTGTGGTTGTTAAAATCAAAGATTGTTGGGGTTACCCTCGGGTTGTGTCGATCTTTAGGGAGGTCGAATTAGAAGTATTGACAAGTCTTTAATCAAAGGAATCTGTAGTATTTTCCTCAGTCGCGCCATTGTCACACAGAATCAAAAAATATTGAATGAACGAATGTTGTAGTAAAGGAAGAATCAAAAAATATTGAATGAACGAATGTTGTAGTAAAGGAGATACGAAGAAAAATTGAATGAACGAATGTTGTAGTAAAGGAGATACGAAGAAAATCGTTGAAATCAATAAGGAAAAGCTAGGAAATGAATTTCTAGTAAGCCATGATTCTTCATTGTGTGTTTATGGTTTATGAAAAATTGCATTGCAAGGGTGTTTATTCTCGGGGGGTTTTGGAACTACCATTCTCCTCTCGGTCTACTAGGATCTGACTAGGTTTGGCCTTTCTTTTTGTCCTTCTCGTTATGGCTCGGTTTATTTCAAGCTATAGAGGGTGTAGGCCTTCGTTGCCTCTAGCCGTCGTTTGCATTCACCCTTCAAAAATGTTGAAAGAAAGAAAGTTTACTACCCGAACGAATAGTAGTTGTTATAGGGAGGTTAGTACAATAAATAGTAAAAACAACAACTGAAATGAAGTAAAAACAATGCAAATATTTCAAAGATATAAAACAAGTCAATAACAACCGTTTGCCCTCCCTGGCAACGACGCCATTTGATTTTTCGCGGTTTTGTGGTTGTTAAAATCAAATATTGTTGGGGTTACCCTCGGGTTGTGTCGGTCTTTAGGTAGGTAAAATTAGAAGTATTGACAAGTCTTTAATCAAAGAAATATGTAGCATTTTCCTCAGTCGCGCCATTGTCACTAAGACTCATAGAATATTGAATGAACGAATGTTGTAGTAAAGGAGATACGAAGAAAATTGTTGAAATCAATAAGGAAAAGCTAGGAAATGAATTTTAGTAAGCCATGATTCATCATAGTGTGTTTATGGTTTATTAATAGTAAGCCATGATTCATCATAGTGTGTTTATGGTTTATTAAAAATTGCATTTGATTCATCATAGTGTGTTTATGGTTTATTAAAAATTGCATTGCAAAGGTGTTTATTCTCGGGGGGTTTAGGAACTACCATTCTCCTCTCGGTCTACTAGGATCTCCCTAGGTTTGGCCTTTTTCTTTTTGTCGTTCACGTTGTGGCTCAGTTTATTACAAGATTGAGAGGGAGTAGGTCTTGTTGCCTCTAGCCGTCGTTTGCATTCACCCTACAAAAATGTTGAAAGAAAGAAAGTTTACAGCCGAACAAATAGTAGTTGTTTTAGGGAGGTTAGTACAAAAAAAGTAAAAATAACAACTGAAATTAAGTAAAAACAATGCAAATATTTCAGAGATATAAAACAAGTCAATAACCACCGTTTGCCATCCCTGGCAACGACGCCATTTGATTTTTCGCGGTTTTGTGGTTGTTAAAATCAAATATTGTTGGGGTTACCCTCGGGTTGTGTCGGTCTTTAGGTAGGTCAAATTAGAATTATTGACAAGTCTTTAATCAAAGGAATATGTAGCATTTTCCTCAGTCGCGCCATTGTCACTGAGACTCAAAGAATATTGAATGAACGAATGTTGTAGTAAAGGAGATACGAAGAAAATTGTTGAAATCAATAAGGAAAAGCTAGGAAATGAATTTCTAGTAAGCCATGATTCATCATAGTGTGTTTATGGTTTATGAAAAATTGCATTGCAAAGGTGTTTATTCTCGGGGGGTTTAGGAACTACCATTCTCCTCTCGGTCTACTAGGATCTCCCTAGGTTTGGCCTTTCTTTTTGTCGTTCTCGTTGTGGCTCGGTTTATTTCAAGCTATAGAGGGTGTAGGCCTTGGTTACCTCTAGCCATCGTTTGCATTCCCCCTTCAAAAATGTTGAAAGAAAGAATGTTTACTACCCGAACAAATTGTAGATGTTTTAGGGAGGTTGGTACAAACAAAGTAAAAACAACAACTAAAATGAAGTAAAAACAATGCAAGTATTTCAAAGATATAAAACAAGTCAATAACAACCGTTTGCCCTCCCTGGCAAC
>NC_044931.1:1919352-1927493 GCF_003576645.1 Ipomoea triloba | reverse complement strand
TCTTCTGGGCTGAGATAGCCATCCAGGTCTTCTTCGGCGATATCGTCATCAATAAGAGACATGACTTCCGATATCATTTTAGCCGCTTGCTTCTCCTTGCAATCTTTGGCGTAGTGTCCTGGCTTTCCACAAACAAAGCATTTGTTAGATGCTTTATTTCCTCTCTTTTTTGGTTGTGCTTTCTGGTTCTGGGATTTTCTGAAATATCTCCTCCTTGGCTTCCATCCGATTCTCCTGGTGTTTTGAGGATTCTTCCTGAAGCGAGTGAAATTTCTCTTTCTTACTCTGGGTTTGTCTCCACACACTCCATTGCATGAGGATCCTATTATGAGATTTGGCTTCTGGCATGCTTTGGAAAGTATTGATTCATGCTTTCTCAAGGTCTGGAACTTGTTGTGGATCTGGCAAATATTGTCTAGGCTTTCAAATATTGCTTGCCTAATCTGCCCAGTTGAAAGATGTGTTATGGATCCATGATTCTTTTTGATAAGTTGATCTGTACTGTCTGCCAGCAGGGGTGGTAAGGATGAAACAAAAGCTTGCTTGAGATTGTTGTCAAATCCCAGAAAATAGAAAACTTTTGTCATCCTTTTGAAGTGTTCCTCTAAGTGCCTTTTCTCATAAGACAGGCACTTCATTCTGAAAAACTCCGTTCTCTTCTGTTCTACTTCATCTTCATGTTTACCCAGAAATATGAAGTAAATCATTGAAACGACTTCCTGGAGAGGTAGTCCTAAGAACATCATCTTGAATGCTCCATCTGCTTTAGACCACCAATCTTTAAGAATTCCGGTGAACTTTGCTGTAAATTCCATCAGGATTTTGAAAGTATCTCGTTCTACTAGATTCCTAGTAGTCATCCATGTGTGGAACTCAGCAAACTTCTCTCCCCACTGTTCTGGTGATAAATCATCAATTGTAAAGAATTGATAATTTACTCCTTTGTGCATCACCATTTCCGTGGCATTTTCAACACCAAAGTATTCTTCCTCTGTATGACCCATTGGTTGATCAGCAGGTTGTTGAGTTGTGTATCCACCAGTTGATGATTCTGCCGGATCTGCCATAAATGCAGGGTTTTCCGACTCCTCGGAATCTTCTCCTTCTGGATCTGTATATCCTTCTGATTCTGACTGAGTTGCTTCAGATTGGTAGCCAGATTCTTCTGATATTTCTCCAGTACTATAAGCTTCCATGACTGGTAGGTTTCTCTCAGGTGGATCTGGGCCTTTGATAACAGAATCAAAAAGATCCTTATCTGTGATTGTTTCATGAAGCATCATTTGGGTCGTTTTTGGGGTTGTATTTGGTGGAGGGTACAGGTCATCTGATTTTGAGGATATAATTGGCTGGGATGGAATGGTAGTTTGTTCTGAAATGGTGAAAGGTCTAAAAACTTGCTGGTGTAAAGGGTGAGATGGATTTCTAATTTTCCAAGCAGAGAACAAACTTGTTTGAGAATCAGGTTGGGCTTGAGATGTGGGTAAAGGCAAAGTTGGTTGTGGTGGGGGTTGTGGATACTTTTGTTTAGGCTTACTTCTCCTATGGTACTCATCTAGAATGGAAAAGTCTGTAGGAGGAAACATAGGGTTTCCAGACTGGAACGACGAACTTGTTAAGGAACTGGTTTGGTAAAATGGTGTTGGAGTAGAGGTAGCTGGGTATTTTTGGGGTGTTTCAAACAAATTGGGTTGGTAAGGTTGTTTGGGTCTGATCTCGGATCTCAACTGATCTATCATGCTCCGGATAGAAGCAGTTTCGTTGGCTTGGTACTGAAAATGGGCTTGAAGGGACTGACCATAAGAAGGTCTCTCAAAAGGGATCTGCTCCAATCTTTTCTCCAAAATCTGGATCCTTGAGTCAATCTTTGAATAGTATTCTCCAGATTTGTGGCTTAGCTCAACAAGATTGTTGGAAATTGATTTAAGGGTGCGGTTTTGAGCTAAGGCGTTCTCCGTTTGCCAGTTTAAAGTCTGCTCAATGGATGGTTGTCCTCTTAACTGGCCTGTTGGTAATACTTCATTAGGAGCTGGGATCTTTGGTGCATGCATAGAACCTCCTCGCTGAAAACTTTCCAAAGGGGGAAAGTCTTCCTCATAGGACTCTGAGATCACCATTGCTGGGATGGCTGGTGAAGCTGGAACTATTGTGGGCTCCTTTCTTAAGTACTCTTGCTCATAGCACTTAAGAGCTTTCTTTTTTCTTTGCAGGGCACAGGTGGTGGTATGTGACGGCGACTCCTTCATCCATCACTTCATCCTTCCCTCTTCCTGTTCGTAACCAAGGAAAACTGGTTCTGCATCATCATCGTCTGGGTCATAGTCAAGGATCTCCTGGACATGCTCCTCTTGTCTTTCTCTAGCCTCTTCTACCATATTGATGGATGGTAGAAATTCTGTTCTTTTTAGATGAGCATGATTGAATGAGATTCCAACGGTACCATCTTTTCGCCTGCTGATGGTTGCCTCGTTGGATTCGATTGGCCTTCTGTTCTGGTGCAGCCTCTCATAGTTGGATATCCAAGTGTCAGGGATGACTTGGATCAACTCCTCTTTTGTACATCTCCTGGGAACCTTAGTGCAGGTAACATTTCTCTGTTCATCAGTGACTAGGATGAGAGCTTCTCCTCCTCCTGGAATTTTCATATCGAAAGCATGGTCTTGCAATCGATAAGACATCTGGTAGTGGACAGTGGCTTCAATAGCATCTTGCTCAGCATGCTTAGCTCCAACAATATGGACTTGNTCTTGCTCAGCATGCTTAGCTCCAACAATATGGACTTGAATTTTAAACATATCTAGAAGATGTGGATCTTCTAAGGATACGTTAAAATTTGGGTAAACAGTAGCACAGACAGTGCCAGAATCAAGTGTTACTTCCATAGTGGCTATCAACGCATGTTGGTACTCTAAGTACCTGGAATCAAGGAGACATAGCTTGGCAACTACGGGTTGACCCTTTCTGCCATGATAGGTTATGGCAAAACGGATTGCTCCAAAGTGGATATGGGTATATCCTTCTCTCCTCCAAATGGCCGGGAATTCATCAGGGATTTCAAGAGTAATGAACTGATCTTGGTGGGTGGAATATATGGGACATCTGCTCATGGCTGAGGCTGAGATGTATCCTTTGGGAACTAAAGACCGTTTCTGGTAAATAGCTTTAAGTGATTTAACCAGAAGATTGGATTGGTTTCTTTTATTGAAAGCAGAGTATGGATTCAGAAGGGGCAGGTAGGTTTCTTCTATTTTTTGGTCCTCTTTAAGATAATTTATCTCATAAAGATAATCCATCTTAGAAGAGAGAGATTTTTTGAAATGAGGTTTTTCTAATGAAAAAGAAGAACGGCTAGGTACAATAGATNTGGTTGCCTCTAGCCGTCGTTTGCATTCACCCTTCAAAAATGTTGAAAGAAAGAAAGTTTACTACCCGGTTTTTCTAATGAAAAAGAAGAACGGCTAGGTACAATAGATGTGGATGTAGAAGCTGAAGAGGAAGACATATTTAGGAAATATGAAGGTTTTGAAAACAAGTCAATAACAACCGTTTGCCCTCCCTGGCAACGACGCCATTTGATTTTTCGCGGTTTTGTGGTTGTTAAAATCAAATATTGTTGGGGTTACCCTCGGGTTGTATCGGTCTTTAGGTAGGTCAAATTAGAAATATTGACAAGTGTTTAATAAAAGAAATATGTAGCATTTTCCTCAGTCGCGCCATTGTCACTGAGACTGAAAGAATATTGAATGAACGAATGTTGTAGTAAAGGAGATACGAAGAAAATTGTTGAAATCAATAAGGAAAAGCTAGGAAATGAATTTTTAGTAAGCCATGATTCATCATAGTGTGTTTATGGTTTATGAAAAATTGCATTGCAAAGGTGTTTATTCTCGGGGGGTTTAGGAACTACCATTCTCCTCTCGGTCTACTAGGATCTCACTAGGTTTGGCCTTTCTTTTTGTCCTTCTCGTTGTGGCTCGGTTTATTTCAAGCTATAGAGGGTGTAGGCCTTAGTTGCCTCTAGCCGTCGTTTGCATTCACCCTTCAAAAATGTTGAAAAAAAGAAAGTTTACTACCCGAACAAATAGTAGTTGTTTTAGGAAGGTTAGTACAAACAAAGTAAAAACAACAACTGAAATGAAGCAAAAACAATGCAAATATTTCAAATATATAAAACAAGTCAATAACAACCGTTTGCCCTCCCTAGCAACAATGCCATTTGATTTTCCGCAGTTTTGTGGTTGTTAAAATCAAAGATTGTTGGGGTTACCCTCGATTTGTGTCGGTCTTTAGGGAGGTCAAATTAGAAGTATTAACAAGTCTTTAATCTACGGAATATGTAGCATTTTCCTCAGGCACGCCATTGTCACAAAGAATCAAAAAATATTGAATGAACGAATGTTGTAGTAAAGGAGATACGAAGAAAATTGTTGAAATCAATAAGGAAAAGCTAGGAAATGAATTTCTAGTAAGCCATGATTCATCATAGTGTGTTTATGGTTTATGAAAAATTGCATTGCAAAGGTGTTTATTCTCGGGGGGTTTAGGAACTACCATTCTCCTCTCGGTCTACTAGGATCTCACTAGGTTTGGCCTTTCTTTTTGTCCTTCTCGTTGTGGCTCGGTTTATTTCAAGCTATAGAGGGTGTAGGCCTTAGTTGCCTCTAGCCGTCGTTTGCATTCACCCTTCAAAAATGTTGAAAAAAAGAAAGTTTACTACCCGAACAAATAGTAGTTGTTTTAGGGAGGTTAGTACAAACAAAGTAAAAACAACAACTGAAATGAAGTAAAAACAATGCAAATATTTCAAATATATAAAACAAATCAATAACAACCGTTTGACCTCCCTAGCAACGACGCCATTTGATTTACTCGGTTTTGTGGTTGTTAAAATCAAAGATTGTTGGGGTTACCCTCGGGTTGTGTCGGTCTTTAGGGAGGTCAAATTAGAAGTATTGACAAGTCTAAAATCTACGAGAATATGTAGCATTTTCCTCAGGCACGCCATTGTCACAAAGAATCAAAAAATATTGAATGAACGAATGTTGTAGTAAAGGAGATACGAAGAAAATTGTTGAAATCAATAAGGAAAAGCTAGGAAATGAATTTCTAGTAAGCCATGATTCATCATAGTGTGTTTATGGTTTATGAAAAATTGCATTGCAAAGGTGTTTATTCTCGGCTGGTTTAGGAACTACCATTCTCCTCTCGGCCTACTAGGATCTCACTAAGTTTGGCCTTTCTTTTTGTCCTTCTCGTTGTGGCTCGGTTTATTTCAAGCTATAGAGGGTGTAGGCCTTGGTTGCCTCTAGCCGTCGTTTGCATTCACCCTTAAAAAATGTTGAAAGAAAGAAAGTTTACTACCCGAACAAATAGTAGTTGTTTTTTGAAGGTTAGTACAAACAAAGTAAACACAACAACTGAAATGAAGTAAAAACAATGCAAATATTTCATATATATAAAACAAGTCAAAAACAACCGTTTGCCCTCTCTAGCAACGACGCCATTTGATTTTCCGCGGTTTTTTGGTTGTTAAAATCAAAGATTGTTGGGGTTACCCTCGGGTTGTGTCGGTCTTTAGGGGGGTCAAATTAGAAGTATTGACATGTCTTTAATCTACAGAATATGTAGCATTTTCCTCAGGCACGCCATTGTCACAAAGAATCAAAGAATATTGAATGAACGAATGTTGTAGTAAAGGAGATACGAAGAAAATTGTTGAAATCAGTAAGGAAAAGATAGGAAATGAATTTCTAGTAAGCCATGATTTATCATAGTGTGTTTATGGTTTATGAAAAATTGCATTGCAAAAGTGTTTATTCTCGGGGGGTTTAGGAACTACCATTCTCCTCTCGGTCTACTAGGATCTCACTAGGTTTGGCCTTTCTTTTTGTCCTTCTCGTTGTGGCTCGGTTTATTTCAAGCTATAGAGGGTGTAGGCCTTAGTTGCCTCTAGCCGTCGTTTGCATTCACCCTTCAAAAAGGGAGGTTAGTACAAACAAAGTAAAAACAACAACTGAAATTTGTTTTAGGGAGGTTAGTACAAACAAAGTAAAAACAACAACTGAAATGAAGTAAAAACAATGCAAATATTTCAAATATATAAAACAAGTCAATAACAACCGTTTGACCTCCCTAGCAACGACGCCATTTGNGAGGTCAAATAGAAGTATTGACAAGTCTAAAATCTACGAGAATATGTAGCATTTTCCTCAGGCACGCCATTGTCACAAAGAATCAAAAAATATTGAATGAACGAATGTTGTAGTAAAGGAGATACGAAGAAAATTGTTGAAATCAATAAGGAAAAGCTAGGAAATGAATTTCTAGTAAGCCATGATTCATCATAGTGTGTTTATGGTTTATGAAAAATTGCATTGCAAAGGTGTTTATTCTCGGCTGGTTTAGGAACTACCATTCTCCTCTCGGTCTACTAGGATCTCACTAAGTTTGGCCTTTCTTTTTGTCATTCTCGTTGTGGCTCGGTTTATTTCAAGCTATAGAGGGTGTAGGCCTTGGTTGCCTCTAGCCGTCGTTTGCATTCACCCTTCAAAAATGTTGAAAGAAAGAAAGTTTACTACCCGAACAAATAGCAGTTGTTTTAGGGCGGTTAGTACAAACATAGTAAAAACAACAACTAAAATGAAGTAAAAACAATGCAAGTATTTCAAAGATATAAAACAAGTCAATAACAACCGTTTGCCCTCCCTAGCAACGACGCCATTTGATTTACCCGGTTTTGTGGTTGTTAAAATCAAAGATTGTTGGGGTTACCCTCGGGTTGTGTCGGTCTTTAGGGAGGTCAAATTAGAAGTATTGACAAGTTTAAAATCTACGGAATATGTAGCATTTTCCTCAGGCACGCCATTGTCACAAAGAATCAAAAAATATTGAATGAACGAATGTTGTAGTAAAGGAGATACGAAGAAAATTGTTGAAATCAATAAGGAAAAGCTAGGAAATGAATTTCTAGTAAGCCATGATTCATCATAGTGTGTTTATGGTTTATGAAAAATTGCATTGCAAAGGTGTTTATTCTCGGGGGGTTTAGGAACTACCATTCTCCTCTCGGTCTACTAGGATCTCACTAAGTTTGGCCTTTCTTTTTGTCCTTCTCGTTGTGGCTCGGTTTATTTCAAGCTATAGAGGGTGTAGGCCTTGGTTGCCTCTAGCCGTCGTTTGCATTCACCCTTCAAAAATGTTGAAAGAAAGAAAGTTTACTACCCGAACAAATAGTAGTTGTTTTAGGGAGGTTAGTACAAACAAAGTAAAAACAACAACTGAAATGAAGTAAAAACAATGCAAATATTTCAAATATATAAAACAAGTCAATAACAACCGTTTGCCCTCCCTAGCAACGACGCCATTTGATTTTCCGCAGTTTTGTGGTTGTTAAAATCAAAGATTGTTGGGGTTACCCTCGATTTGTGTCGGTCTTTAGGGAGGTCAAATTAGAAGTATTGACAAGTCTTTAATCTACGGAATATGTAGCATTTTCCTCAGGCACGCCATTGTCACAAAGAATCAAAAAATATTGAATGAACGAATGTTGTAGTAAAGGAGATACGAAGAAAATTGATGAAATCAATAAGGAAAAGCTAGGAAATGAATTTCTAGTAAGCCATGATTCATCATAGTGTGTTTATGGTTTATGAAAAATTGCATTGCAAAGGTGTTTATTCTCGGCTGGTTTAGGAACTACCATTCTCCTCTCGGTCTACTAGGATCTCACTAAGTTTGGCCTTTCTTTTTGTCCTTCTCGTTGTGGCTCGGTTTATTTCAAGCTATAGTGGGTGTAGGCCTTGGTTGCCTCTAGCCGTCGTTTGCATTCACCCTTAAAAAATGTTGAAAGAAAGAAAGTTTACTACCCGAACAAATAGTAGTTGTTTTTGGGAGGTTAGTACAAACAAAGTAAAAACAACAACTGAAATGAAGTAAAAACAATGCAAATATTTCAAATATATAAAACAAGTCAATAACAACCGTTTGCCCTCCATAGCAACGATGCCATTTGATTTTCCGCAGTTTTGTGGTTGTTAAAATCAAAGATTGTTGGGGTTACCCTCGATTTGTGTCGGTCTTTAGGGAGGTCAAATTAAAAGTATTGACAAGTCTTTAATCTACGGAATATGTAGTATTTTCCT
>NC_044931.1:1917232-1918628 GCF_003576645.1 Ipomoea triloba | reverse complement strand
TTGTGTCGGTCTTTAGGGTGGTCATATTAGAAGTATTGACAACTCTAAAATCTACGGAATATGTAACATTTTCCTCAGGCACGCCATTGTCACAAAGAATCAAAAAATATTAAATGAACGAATGTTGTAGTAAAGGAGATACGAAGAAAATTGTTGAAATCAATAAGGAAAAGCTAGGAAATGAATTTCTAGTAAGCCATGATTCATCATAGTGTGTTTATGGTTTATGAAAAATTGCATTGCAAAGGTGTTTATTCTCGGGGGGTTTAGGAACTACCATTCTCCTCTCGGTCTACTAGGATCTCACTAGGTTTGGCCTTTCTTTTTGTCCTTCTCGTTGTGGCTCGGTTTATTTCAAGCTATAGAGGGTGTAGGCCTTGGTTGCCTCTAGCCGTCGTTTGCATTCACCCTTAAAAAATGTTGAAAGAAAGAAAGTTTACTACCCGAACAAATAGTAGTTGTTTTAGGGAGGTTAGTACAAACAAAGTAAAAACAACAACTGAAATGAAGTAAAAACAATGCAAATATTTCAAATATATAAAACAAGTCAATAACAACCGTTTGCCCTCCCTAGCAAAGACGCCATTTGATTTTCCGCAGTTTTGTGGTTGTTAAAATCAAAGATTGTTGGGGTTACCCTCGAGTTGTGACGGTCTTTAGGGAGGTCAAATTAGAAGTATTGACAAGTCTTTAATCTACGGAATATGTAGCATTTTCCTCAGGCACGCCATTGTCACAAAGAATCAAAAAATATTGAATGAACGAATGTTGTAGTAAAGGAGATACGAAGAAAATTGTTGAAATCAATAAGGAAAAGCTAGGAAATTAATTTCTAGTAAGCCATGATTCATAATAGTGTCTTTATGGTTTATGAAAAATTGCATTGCAAAGGTGTTTATTCTCGGGGGGTTTAGGAACTACCATTCTCCTCTCGGTCTACTAGGATCTCACTAGGTTTGGCCTTTCTTTTTGTCCTTCTCGTTGTGGCTCGGTTTATTTCAAGCTATAGAGGGTTTAGGCCTTAGTTGCCTCTAGCCGTCGTTTGCATTCACCCTTAAAAAATGTTGAAAGAAAGAAAGTTTACTACCCGAACAAATAGTAGTTGTTTTAGGGAGGTTAGTACAAACAAAGTAAAAATAACAACTGAAATGAAGTAAAAACAATGCAAATATTTCAAATATATAAAACAAGTCAATAACAACCGTTTGCCCTCCCTAGCAACGACGCCATTTGATTTACTCGGTTTTGTGGTTGTTAAAATCAAAGATTGTTGGGGTTACCCTCGGGATGTGTCGGTCGTTAGGGAGGTCAAATTAGAAGTATTGACAAGTCTTTAATCTACGGAATATGTAGCATTTTCCTCAGGCACGCCATTGTCACAAAGAATCAAAAAATA
>NC_044931.1:1904154-1916031 GCF_003576645.1 Ipomoea triloba | reverse complement strand
GGCCTTGGTTGCCTCTAGCCGTCGTTTGCATTCACCCTTAAAAAATGTTGAAAGAAAGAAAGTTTACTACCCGAACAAATAGTAGTTGTTTTTGGGATGTTAGTACAAACAAAGTAAACACAACAACTGAAATGAAGTAAAAACAATGCAAATATTTCAAATATATAAAACAAGTCAATAACAACCGTTTGCCCTCCCTAGCAAAGACGCCATTTGATTTTCCGCAGTTTTGTGGTTGTTAAAATCAAAGATTGTTGGGGTTACCCTCGATTTGTGTCGGTCTTTAGGGAGGTCAAATTAAAAGTATTGACAAGTCTTTAATCTACGGAATATGTAGTATTTTCCTCAGGCACGCCATTGTCACAATGAATCAAAAAATATTGAATGAACGAATGTTGTAGTAAAGGAGATACGAAGAAAATTGTTGAAATCAGTAAGGAAAAGCTAGGAAATGAATTTCTAGTAAGCCATGATTCATCATAGTGTGTTTATGGTTTATGAAAAATTGCATTGCAAATGTGTTTATTCTCGGGGGGTTTAGGTACTACCATTCTCCTCTCGGTCTACTAGGATCTCACTAGGTTTGGCCTTTCTTTTTGTCATTTTCGTTGTGGCTCGGTTTATTTCAAGCTATAGAGGGTGTAGGCCTTGGTTGCCTCTAGCCGTCGTTTGCATTCACCCTTAAAAAATGTTGAAAGAAAGAAAGTTTACTACCCGAACAAATAGTAGTTGTTTTTGGGAGATAGTACAAACAAAGTAAACACAACAACTGAAATGAAGTAAAAACAATGCAAATATTTCAAATATATAAAACAAGTCAATAACAACCGTTTGCCCTCCCTAGCAAAGACGCCATTTGATTTTCCGCAGTTTTGTGGTTGTTAAAATCAAAGATTGTTGGGGTTACCCTCGAGTTGTGTCGGTCTTTAGGGAGGTCAAATTAGAAGTATTGACAAGTCTTTAATCTACGGAATATGTAGCATTTTCCTCAGGCACGCCATTGTCACAAAGAATCAAAAAATATTGAATGAACGAATGTTGTAGTAAAGGAGATACGAAGAAAATTGTTGAAATCAATAAGGAAAAGCTAGGAAATGAATTTCTAGTAAGCCATGATTCATCATAGTGTGTTTATGGTTTATGAAAAATTGCATTGCAAAGGTGTTTATTCTCGGGGGGTTTAGGAACTACCATTCTCCTCTCGGTCTACTAGGATCTCACTAGGTTTGGCCTTTCTTTTTGTCCTTCTCGTTGTGGCTCGGTTTATTTCAAGCTATAGAGGGTTTAGGCCTTAGTTGCCTCTAGCCGTCGTTTGCATTCACCCTTAAAAAATGTTGAAAGAAAGAAAGTTTACTACCCGAACAAATAGTAGTTGTTTTAGGGAGGTTAGTACAAACAAAGTAAAAACAACAACTGAAATGAAGTAAAAACAATGCAAATATTTCAAATATATAAAACAAGTCAATAACAACCGTTTGCCCTCCCTAGCAACGACGCCATTTGATTTTCCGCAGTTTTGTGGTTGTTAAAATCAAAGATTGTTGGGGTTACCCTCGATTTGTGTCGGTCTTTAGGGAGGTCAAATTAGAAGTATTGACAAGTCTTTAATCTACGGAATATGTAGCATTTTCCTCAGGCACGCCATTGTCACAAAGAATCAAAAAATATTGAATGAACGAATGTTGTAGTAAAGGAGATACGAAGAAAATTGTTGAAATCAATAAGGAAAAGCTAGGAAATGAATTTCTAGTAAGCCATGATTCATCATAGTGTGTTTATGGTTTATGAAAAATTGCATTGCAAAGGTGTTTATTCTCGGGGGGTTTAGGAACTACCATTCTCCTCTCGGTCTACTAGGATCTCACTAGGTTTGGCCTTTCTTTTTGTCCTTCTCGTTGTGGCTCGGTTTATTTCAAGCTATAGAGGGTGTAGGCCTTGGTTGCCTCTAGCCGTCGTTTGCATTCACCCTTCAAAAATGTTGAAAGAAAGAAAGTTTACTACCCGAACAAATAGTAGTTGTTTTAGGGAGGTTAGTACAAACAAAGTAAAAACAACAACTGAAATGAAGTAAAAACAATGCAAATATTTCAAATATATAAAACAAGTCAATAACAACCGTTTGCCCTCCCTAGCAACGACGCCATTTGATTTTCCGCAGTTTTGTGGTTGTTAAAATCAAAGATTGTTGGGGTTACCCTCGATTTGTGTCGGTCTTTAGGGAGGTCAAATTAGAAGTATTGACAAGTCTTTAATCTACGGAATATGTAGCATTTTCCTCAGGCACGCCATTGTCACAAAGAATCAAAAAATATTGAATGAACGAATGTTGTAGTAAAGGAGATACGAAGAAAATTGTTGAAATCAATAAGGAAAAGCTAGGAAATGAATTTCTAGTAAGCCATGATTCATCATAGTGTGTTTATGGTTTATGAAAAATTGCATTGCAAAGGTGTTTATTCTCGGGGGGTTTAGGAACTACCATTCTCCTCTCGGTCTACTAGGATCTCACTAGGTTTGGCCTTTCTTTTTGTCCTTCTCGTTGTGGCTCGGTTTATTTCAAGCTATAGAGGGTGTAGGCCTTGGTTGCCTCTAGCCGTCGTTTGCATTCACCCTTCAAAAATGTTGAAAGAAAGAAAGTTTACTACCCGAACAAATAGTAGTTGTTTTAGGGAGGTTAGTACAAACAAAGTAAAAACAACAACTGAAATGAAGTAAAAACAATGCAAATATTTCAAATATATAAAACAAGTCAATAACAACCGTTTGCCCTCCCTAGCAACGACGCCATTTGATTTTCCGCAGTTTTGTGGTTGTTAAAATCAAAGATTGTTGGGGTTACCCTCGATTTGTGTCGGTCTTTAGGGAGGTCAAATTAGAAGTATTGACAAGTCTTTAATCTACGGAATATGTAGCATTTTCCTCAGGCACGCCATTGTCACAAAGAATCAAAAAATATTGAATGAACGAATGTTGTAGTAAAGGAGATACGAAGAAAATTGTTGAAATCAATAAGGAAAAGCTAGGAAATGAATTTCTAGTAAGCCATGATTCATCATAGTGTGTTTATGGTTTATGAAAAATTGCATTGCAAAGGTGTTTATTCTCGGGGGGTTTAGGAACTACCATTCTCCTCTCGGTCTACTAGGATCTCACTAGGTTTGGCCTTTCTTTTTGTCCTTCTCGTTGTGGCTCGGTTTATTTCAAGCTATAGAGGGTGTAGGCCTTGGTTGCCTCTAGCCGTCGTTTGCATTCACCCTTCAAAAATGTTGAAAGAAAGAAAGTTTACTACCCGAACAAATAGTAGTTGTTTTAGGGAGGTTAGTACAAACAAAGTAAAAACAACAACAGAAATGAAGTAAAAACAATGCAAATATTTCAAATATATAAAACAAGTCAATAACAACCGTTTGCCCTCCCTAGCAACGACGCCATTTGATTTTCCGCAGTTTTGTGGTTGTTAAAATCAAAGATTGTTGGGGTTACCCTCGATTTGTGTCGGTCTTTAGGGAGGTCAAATTAGAAGTATTGACAAGTCTTTAATCTACGGAATATGTAGCATTTTCCTCAGGCACGCCATTGTCACAAAGAATCAAAAAATATTGAATGAACGAATGTTGTAGTAAAGGAGATACGAAGAAAATTGTTGAAATCAATAAGGAAAAGCTAGGAAATGAATTTCTAGTAAGCCATGATTCATCATAGTGTGTTTATGGTTTATGAAAAATTGCATTGCAAAGGTGTTTATTCTCGGGGGGTTTAGGAACTACCATTCTCCTATCGGTCTACTAGGATCTCACTAGGTTTGGCCTTTCTTTTTGTCCTTCTCGTTGTGGCTCGGTTTATTTCAAGCTATAGAGGGTGTAGGCCTTGGTTGCCTCTAGCCGTCGTTTGCATTCACCCTTCAAAAATGTTGAAAGAAAGAAAGTTTACTACCCGAACAAATAGTAGTTGTTTTAGGGAGGTTAGTACAAACAAAGTAAAAACAACAACTGAAATGAAGTAAAAACAATGCAAATATTTCAAATATATAAAACAAGTCAATAACAACCGTTTGCCCTCCCTAGCAACGACGCCATTTGATTTTCCGCAGTTTTGTGGTTGTTAAAATCAAAGATTGTTGGGGTTACCCTCGATTTGTGTCGGTCTTTAGGGAGGTCAAATTAGAAGTATTGACAAGTCTTTAATCTACGGAATATGTAGCATTTTCCTCAGGCACGCCATTGTCACAAAGAATCAAAAAATATTGAATGAACGAATGTTGTAGTAAAGGAGATACGAAGAAAATTGTTGAAATCAATAAGGAAAAGCTAGGAAATGAATTTCTAGTAAGCCATGATTCATCATAGTGTGTTTATGGTTTATGAAAAATTGCATTGCAAAGGTGTTTATTCTCGGGGGGTTTAGGAACTACCATTCTCCTCTCGGTCTACTAGGATCTCACTAGGTTTGGCCTTTCTTTTTGTCCTTCTCGTTGTGGCTCGGTTTATTTCAAGCTATAGAGGGTGTAGGCCTTGGTTGCCTCTAGCCGTCGTTTGCATTCACCCTTCAAAAATGTTGAAAGAAAGAAAGTTTACTACCCGAACAAATAGTAGTTGTTTTAGGGAGGTTAGTACAAACAAAGTAAAAACAACAACTGAAATGAAGTAAAAACAATGCAAATATTTCAAATATATAAAACAAGTCAATAACAACCGTTTGCCCTCCCTAGCAACGACGCCATTTGATTTTCCGCAGTTTTGTGGTTGTTAAAATCAAAGATTGTTGGGGTTACCCTCGATTTGTGTCGGTCTTTAGGGAGGTCAAATTAGAAGTATTGACAAGTCTTTAATCTACGGAATATGTAGCATTTTCCTCAGGCACGCCATTGTCACAAAGAATCAAAAAATATTGAATGAACGAATGTTGTAGTAAAGGAGATACGAAGAAAATTGTTGAAATCAATAAGGAAAAGCTAGGAAATGAATTTCTAGTAAGCCATGATTCATCATAGTGTGTTTATGGTTTATGAAAAATTGCATTGCAAAGGTGTTTATTCTCGGGGGGTTTAGGAACTACCATTCTCCTCTCGGTCTACTAGGATCTCACTAGGTTTGGCCTTTCTTTTTGTCCTTCTCGTTGTGGCTCGGTTTATTTCAAGCTGTAGAGGGTGTAGGCCTTAGTTGCCTCTAGCCGTCGTTTGCATTCACCCTTCAAAAATGTTGAAAGAAAGAAAGTTTACTACCCGAACAAATAGTAGTTGTTTAAGGGATGTTAGTACAAACAATGTAAAAACAACAACTGAAATGAAGTAAAAACAATGCAAATATTTCAAAGATATAAAACAAGTCAATAACAACCGTTTGCCCTCCCTGGCAACGACGCCATTTGATTTTTCGCGGTTTTGTGGTTGTTAAAATCAAATATTGTTGGGGTTACCCTCGGGTTGTGTCGGTCTTTAGGGAGGTCAAATTAGAAGTATTGACAAGTCTTTAATCTACGGAATATGTAGCATTTTCCTCAGGCACGCCATTGTCACAAAGAATCAAAAAATATTGAATGAACGAATGTTGTAGTAAAGGAGATACGAAGAAAATTGTTGAAATCAATAAGGAAAAGCTAGGAAATGAATTTCTAGTAAGCCATGATTCATCATAGTGTGTTTATGGTTTATGAAAAATTGCATTGCAAAGGTGTTTATTCTCGGGGGGTTTAGGAACTACCATTCTCCTCTCGGTCTACTAGGATCTCACTAGGTTTGGCCTTTCTTTTTGTCCTTCTCGTTGTGGCTCGGTTTATTTCAAGCTATAGAGGGTGTAGGCCTTGGTTGCCTCTAGCCGTCGTTTGCATTCACCCTTCAAAAATGTTGAAAGAAAGAAAGTTTACTACCCGAACAAATAGTAGTTGTTTTAGGGAGGTTAGTACAAACAAAGTAAAAACAACAACTGAAATGAAGTAAAAACAATGCAAATATTTCAAATATATAAAACAAGTCAATAACAACCGTTTGCCCTCCCTAGCAACGACGCCATTTGATTTTCCGCAGTTTTGTGGTTGTTAAAATCAAAGATTGTTGGGGTTACCCTCGATTTGTGTCGGTCTTTAGGGAGGTCAAATTAGAAGTATTGACAAGTCTTTAATCTACGGAATATGTAGCATTTTCCTCAGGCACGCCATTGTCACAAAGAATCAAAAAATATTGAATGAACGAATGTTGTAGTAAAGGAGATACGAAGAAAATTGTTGAAATCAATAAGGAAAAGCTAGGAAATGAATTTCTAGTAAGCCATGATTCATCATAGTGTGTTTATGGTTTATGAAAAATTGCATTGCAAAGGTGTTTATTCTCGGGGGGTTTAGGAACTACCATTCTCCTCTCGGTCTACTAGGATCTCACTAGGTTTGGCCTTTCTTTTTGTCCTTCTCGTTGTGGCTCGGTTTATTTCAAGCTATAGTGGGTGTAGGCCTTGGTTGCCTCTAGCCGTCGTTTGCATTCACCCTTAAAAAATGTTGAAAGAAAGAAAGTTTACTACCCGAACAAATAGTAGTTGTTTTAGGGAGGTTAGTACAAACAAAGTAAAAACAACAACTGAAATGAAGTAAAAACAATGCAAATATTTCAAATATATAAAACAAGTCAATAACAACCGTTTGCCATCCCTAGCAAAGACGCCATTTGATTTTCCGCAGTTTTGTGGTTGTTAAAATCAAAGATTGTTGGGGTTACCCTCGAGTTGTGACGGTCTTCAGGGTGGTCATATTAGAAGTATTGACAACTCTAAAATCTACGGAATATGTAGCATTTTCCTCAGGCACGCCATTGTCACAAAGAATCAAAAAATATTGAATGAACGAATGTTGTAGTAAAGGAGATACGAAGAAAATTGTTGAAATCAATAAGGAAAAGCTAGGAAATGAATTTCTAGTAAGCCATGATTCATCATAGTGTGTTTATGGTTTATGAAAAATTGCATTGCAAAGGTGTTTATTCTCGGGGGGTTTAGGAACTACCATTCTCCTCTCGGTCTACTAGGATCTCACTAGGTTTGGCCTTTCTTTTTGTCCTTCTCGTTGTGGCTCGGTTTATTTCAAGCTATAGTGGGTGTAGGCCTTGGTTGCCTCTAGCCGTCGTTTGCATTCACCCTTAAAAAATGTTGAAAGAAAGAATGTTTACAACCCGAACAAATAGAAGTTGTTTTTGGGAGGTTAGTACAAACAAAGTAAACACAACAACTGAAATGAAGTAAAAATAATGCAAATATTTCAAATATATAAAACAAGTCAATAACAACCGTTTGCCCTCCCTAGCAACGATGCCATTTGATTTTCCGCAGTTTTCTGGTTGTTAAAATCAAAGATTGTTGGGGTTACCCTCGATTTGTGTCGGTCTTTAGGGAGGTCAAATTAGAAGTATTGACAAGTCTTTAATCTACGGAATATGTAGCATTTTCCTCAGGCACGCCATTGTCACAAAGAATAAAAAAATATTGAATGAACGAATGTTGTAGTAAAGGAGATACGAAGAAAATTGTTGAAATCAGTAAGAAAAAGCTAGGAAATGACTTTCTAGTAAGCCATGATTCATCATAGTGTGTTTATGGTTTATGAAAAATTGCATTGCAAAGGTGTTTATTCTCGGGTGGTTTAGGAACTACCATTCTGCAAAGGTGTTTATTCTCGGGTGGTTTAGGAACTACCATTCTCCTCTCGGTCTACTAGGATCGTGGTTTAGGAACTACCATTCTCCTCTCGGTCTACTAGGATCTCGGTTTAGGAACTACCATTCTCCTCTCGGTCTACTAGGATCTCACTATAGGAACTACCATTCTCCTCTCGGTCTACTAGGATCTCACTAAGTTTCGCCTTTCTTTTTGTCCTTCTCGTTGTGGCTCGGTTTATTTCAAGCTATAGTGGGTGTAGGCCTTGGTTGCCTCTAGCCGTCGTTTGCATTCACCCTTAAAAAATGTTGAAAGAAAGAAAGTTTACTACCCGAACAAATAGAAGTTGTTTTTGGGAGGTTAGTACAAACAAAGTAAAAACAACAACTGAAATGAAGTAAAAACAATGCAAATATTTCAAATATATAAAACAAGTCAATAACAACCGTTTGCCCTCCCTAGCAACGACGCCATTTGATTTACTCGGTTTTGTGGTTGTTAAAATCAAAGATTGTTGGGGTTACCCTCGGGTTGTGTCGGTCTTTAGGGAGGTCAAATTAGAAGTATTGACAAGTCCAAAATCTACGGAATATGTAGCATTTTCCTCAGGCACGCCATTGTCACAAAGAGTAAAAAAATATTGAATGAACGAATGTTGTAGTAAAGGAGATACAAAGAAAATTGTTGAAATCAATAAGGAAAAGCTAGGAAATGAATTTCTAGTAACCCATGATTCATCATAGTGTGTTTATGGTTTATGAAAAATTGCATTGCAAAGGTGTTTATTCTCAGCTGGTTTAGGAACTACCATTCTCCTCTCGGTTTACTAGGATCTCACTAAGTTTGGCCTTTCTTTTTGTCCTTCTCGTTGTGGCTCGGTTTATTTCAAGCTATAGTGGGTGAAGGCCTTGGTTGCCTCTAGCCGTCGTTTGCATTCACCCTTAAAAAATGTTGAAAGAAAGAATGTTTACTACCCGAACAAATAGAAGTTGTTTTTGGGAGGTTAGTACAAACAAAGTAAACACAACAACTGAAATGAAGTAAAAACAATGCAAATATTTCAAATATATAAAACAAGTCAATAACAACCGTTTGCCCTCCCTAGCAACGATGCCATTTGATTTTCCGCAGTTTTGTGGTTGTTAAAATCAAAGATTGTTGGGGTTACCCTCGATTTTTGTCGGTCTTTAGGGAGGTCAAATTAGAAGTATTGACAAGTCTTTAATCTACGGAATATGTAGCATTTTCCTTAGGCACGCCATTGTCACAAAGAATCAAAAAATATTGAATGAACGAATGTTGTAGTAAAGGAGATACGAAGAAAATTGTTGAACTCAATAAGGAAAAAGCTAGGAAATGAATTTCTAGTAAGCCATGATTCATCATGGTGTGTTTATGGTTTATGAAAAATTGCATTGCAAAGGTGTTTATTCTCGGCTGGTTTACGAACTACCATTCTCCTCTCGGTCTACTAGGATCTCACAAGGTTTGGCCTTTCTTTTTGTCCTTCTCGTTGTGGCTCGGTTTATTTCAAGCTATAGAGGGTGTAGACCTTGGTTGCCTCTAGCCGTCGTTTGCATTCACCCTACCAAAATGTTGAAAGAAAGAAAGTTTACTACCCGAACAAATAGTAGTTCTTTTAGGGAGGTTAGTACAAACAAAGTAAAAACAACAACTGAAATGAAGTAAAAACAATGAAAATATTTCAAATATATAAAACAAGTCAATAACAACCGTTTGCCCTCCCTAGCAACGATGCCATTTGATTTTCCGCAGTTTTGTGGTTGTTAAAATCAAAGATTGTTGGGGTTACCCTCGATTTGTGTCGGTCTTTAGGGAGGTCAAATTAGAAGTATTGACAAGTCTTTAATCTACGGAATATGTAGCATTTTCCTCAGGCACGCCATTGTCACAAAGAATCAAAAAATATTGAATGAACGAATGTTGTAGTAAAGGAGATACGAAGAAAATTGTTGAAATCAGTAAGGAAAAGCTAGGAAATGAATTTCTAGTAAGCCATGATTCATCATAGTGTGTTTATGGTTTATGAAAAATTGCATTGCAAAGGTGTTTATTCTCAGCTGGTTTAGGAACTACCATTCTCCTCTCGGTCTACTAGGATCTCACTAAGTTTGGCCTTTCTTTTTGTCCTTCTCGTTGTGGCTCGGTTTATTTCAAGCTATAGAGGGTGTAGGCCTTGGTTGCCTCTAGCCGTCGTTTGCATTCACCCTTCAAAAATGTTGAAAGAAAGAAAGTTTACTACCCGAACAAATAGTAGTTGTTTTAGGGAGGTTAGTACAAACAAAGTAAAAACAACAACAGAAATGAAGTAAAAACAATGCAAATATTTCAAATATATAAAACAAGTCAATAACAACCGTTTGCCCTCCCTAGCAACGACGCAATTTGATTTTCTGCAGTTTTGTGGTTGTTAAAATCAAAGATTGTTGGGGTTACCCTCGAGTTGTGTTGGTCTTCAGGGAGGTCATATTAGAAGTATTGACAAGTCTTTAATCTACGGAATATGTAGCATTTTCCTCAAGCACGCCATTGTCACAAAGAATCAAAAAATATTGAATGAACGAAT
Organism: Ipomoea triloba; assembly: GCF_003576645.1. NCBI lineage: Eukaryota > Viridiplantae > Streptophyta > Magnoliopsida > Solanales > Convolvulaceae > Ipomoea > Ipomoea triloba. The sequence goes on along the minus strand of NC_044931.1, from coordinate 1,905,810 downwards.
GTTGTAGTAAAGGAGATACGAAGAAAATTGTTGAAATCAATAAGGAAAAGCTAAGAAATGAATTTCTAGTAAGCCATGATTCATCATAGTGTGTTTATGGTTTATGAAAAATTGCATTGCAAAGGTGTTTATTCTCGGCTGGTTTAGGAACTACCATTCTCCTCTCGGTCTACTAGGATCTCACTAGGTTTGGCCTTTCTTTTTGTCCTTCTCGTTGTGGCTCGGTTTATTTCAAGCTATAGAGGGGGTAGGCCTTGGTTGCCTCTAGCCGTCGTTTGCATTCACCCTACAAAAATGTTGAAAGAAAGAAAGTTTACTACCCGAACAAATAGTAGTTGTTTTAGGGAGGTTAGTACAAACAAAGTAAAAACAACAACTGAAAGGAAGTAAAAACAATGAAAATATTTCAAATATATAAAACAAGTCAATAACAACCGTTTGCCCTCCCTAGCAACGATGCCATTTGATTTTCCGCAGTTTTCTGGTTGTTAAAATCAAAGATTGTTGGGATTACCCTCGATTTGTGTCGGTCTTTAGGGAGGTCAAATTAGAAGTATTGACAAGTCTTTAATCTACGGAATATGTAGCATTTTCTTCAGGCACGCCATTGTCACAAAGAATCAAAAAATATTGAATGAACGAATGTTGTAGTAAAGGAGATACGAAGAAAATTGTTGAAATCAGTAAGGAAAAGCTAGGAAATGAATTTCTAGTAAGCCATGATTCATCATAGTGTCTTTATGGTTTATGAAAAATTGCATTGCAAAGGTTTTTATTCTCGGGGGGGTTTAGGAACTACCATTCTCCTCTCGGTCTACTAGGATCTCACTAGGTTTGGCCTTTTTTTTGTCCTTCTCGTTGTGGCTCGGTTTATTTCAAGCTGTAGAGGGTGTAGGCCTTAGTTGCCTCTAGCCGTCGTTTGCATTCACCCTTCAAAAATGTTGAAAGAAAGAAAGTTTACTACCCGAACAAATAGTAGTTGTTCTAGGGAGGTTAGTACAAACAAAGTAAACACAACAACTGAAATGAAGTAAAAACAATGCAAATATTTCAAATATATAAAACAAGTCAATAACAACCGTTTGCCCTCCCTAGCAACGACGCCATTTGATTTTCTGCAGTTTTGTGGTTGTTAAAATCAAAGATTGTTGGGGTTACCCTCGAGTTGTGTTGGTCTTCAGGGAGGTCATATTAGAAGTATTGATAACTCTAAAATCTACGGAATATGTAGCATTTTCCTCAAGCACGCCATTGTCACAAAGAATCAAAAAATATTGAATGAACGACTGTTGTAGTAAAGGAGATACGAAGAAAATTGTTGAAATCAATAAGGAAAAGCTAGGAAATGAATTTCTAGTAAGCCATGATTCATCATAGTGTGTTTATGGTTTATGAAAAATTGCATTGCAAAGGTGTTTATTCTCGACTGGTTTAGGAACTACCATTCTCCTCTCGGTCTACTAGGATCTCACTAGGTTTGGCCTTTCTTTTTGTCCTTCTCGTTGTGGCTCGGTTTATTTCAAGCTATAGAGGGTGTAGACCTTGGTTGCCTCTAGCCGTCGTTTGCATTCACCCTTAAAAAATGTTGAAAGAAAGAAAGTTTACTACCCGAACAAATAGTAGTTGTTTTTGGGAGGTTAGTACAAACAAAGTAAA
>NC_044931.1:1902724-1903919 GCF_003576645.1 Ipomoea triloba | reverse complement strand
CCATTTGATTTTCTGCAGTTTTGTGGTTGTTAAAATCAAAGATTGTTGGGGTTACCCTCGAGTTGTGTTGGTCTTCAGGGAGGTCATATTAGAAGTATTGATAACTCTAAAATCTACGGAATATGTAGCATTTTCCTCAAGCACGCCATTGTCACAAAGAATCAAAAAATATTGAATGAACGACTGTTGTAGTAAAGGAGATACGAAGAAAATTGTTGAAATCAATAAGGAAAAGCTAGGAAATGAATTTCTAGTAAGCCATGATTCATCATAGTGTGTTTATGGTTTATGAAAAATTGCATTGCAAAGGTGTTTATTCTCGGCTGGTTTAGGAACTACCATTCTCCTCTCGGTCTACTAGGATCTCACTAGGTTTGGCCTTTCTTTTTGTCCTTCTCGTTGTGGCTCGGTTTATTTCAAGCTATAGAGGGTGTAGACCTTGGTTGCCTCTAGCCGTCGTTTGCATTCACCCTACAAAAATGTTGAAAGAAAGAAAGTTTACTACCCGAACAAATAGTAGTTGTTTTAGGGAGGTTAGTACAAACAAAGTAAAAACAACAACTGAAATGAAGTAAAAACAATGAAAATATTTCAAATATATAAAACAAGTCAATAACAACCGTTTGCCCTCCCTAGCAACGATGCCATTTGATTTTCCGCAGTTTTGTGGTTGTTAAAATCAAAGATTGTTGGGTTACCTTCGATTTGTGTCGGTCTTTAGGGAGGTCAAATTAGAAGTATTGACAAGTCTTTAATCTACGGAATATGTAGCATTTTCCTCAGGCACGCCATTGTCACAAAGAATCAAAAAATATTGAATTAACGAATGTTGTAGTAAAGGAGATACGAAGAAAATTGTTGAAATCAATAAGGAAAAGCTAGGAAATGAATTTCTAGTAAGCCATGATTCATCATAGTGTGTTTATGGTTTATGAAAAATTGCATTGCAAAGGTGTTTATTCTCGGGGGGTTTAGGAACTACCATTCTCCTCTCGGTCTACTGGGATCTCACTAGGTTTGGCCTTTTTTTTGTCCTTCTCGTTGTGACTCGGTTTATTTCAAGCTATAGAGGGTGTAGGCCTTAGTTGCCTCTAGGCGTCGTTTGCATTCACCCTACAAAAATGTTGAAAGAAAGAAAGTTTACTACCCGAACAAATAGTAGTTGTTTTAGGGAGGTTAGTACAAACAAAGTAAA
>NC_044931.1:1890205-1902209 GCF_003576645.1 Ipomoea triloba | reverse complement strand
AAAAAAAAAACTTAGAAACTCATGATATTTTGCAAACTGGGAATTTTATATTTCAAACTGCGATATGTTACAAAGCAAACTGAACCTCCTTTTATAGGGATCAAGGATGGTTCTTGAAATACAATACAGCTGTTTACAACTATTACAATACATGTGGCCGACAAAGTGTGATGGCCTTCTTGACATAAAGTAAAGCTACCTTTTAATAAAGTTGTCTAATTCATACAACACGCCAAACTGATAAGATAACGCTGACATGACCCTGTCAGGACGGGGATCTTATCTTTGAAGATAAGATTTTCAGATGGGATTTGCTTTGCTGGGGCTTTGCTGGAGAGATAAGATCAAATCTTATCCTTCACTCATGAATCTCTTTCCTTTCCAGTTTTGTGGGTTCCAATCTGGTTGTTTTGTCTTCATGACCATCCATTCTCCATGAAATTGAAGATCCATTACGGAGTCTTCGTCTGATGCTGTGTCGCTTTCTGTGGAGTAGCCAGAGTAGCTGGGGTAACCCATGTAGTTAACCCATTCTTGCCTATCCATACCAGATTGCCTTCTCTTCGTTCTCCAAACATCCTTGTTCCACTGGCTCTTGTGTTCTGACCTTTTCTTTTGAGACTTTTGAGCATAAGCTTTCTCAATCTTTTCGACTTCTTCAAGCACTGAATCTATATCATCAAGGTTCCAAGGATCTTGTGACCAGATATCTTCTTTCTGGGTCTGGTGTAGCTCATAGTAGTACTGGTTTTTTGCTGACTTGATCCTTTCATGGTAGATCTCATCATCTTGTCTCACATCTGGCTGAATCCCTTCTCTGGGCCAAATTTCTTTTGGAATGACCTTGTTCTGGGCGAAAATGTACCTCTGAAATTCTGGATAGTCTTCTTCTCGGACTATGATAGATTCCATGTGCTGCTCATAAATCTTCATAAATGGTTCTGCATGTCCTTCTAAAAATCTGGATACCCATGCTGTGACTTCCCTATGCAGATGAACTGTGAAAAATTCTGGACCATCTTGGCATAACTTCTTCCAGTATTTTAATGGATAAAACCAAGTTAAGAATTTTATTAAAATATGATATTCATGGCATAAATACCAAAATATCCAATTTAACTCTTCTGGCCAATCCTGAACTTGAGCAATAAAGATTTGAGCAAATGGATATTTAGGGTGAATACCATATGGTTGTAGCATATGACCTCCATAGTATCTGAATAATCTGACTTCCCAATCTGTTCTTCTTTCTTCAAGGTATTCATGGCTCCATGGGAACTGGTTGACATCAATGTCTGGTGGAAAATCTGCATTTGATGAAGTGCTCTGGCTGGAACTTCCTTCATTGAACATATAGACTTCATAGATCTTGGACTGGAACTGGAGTTGAGGAACTTGCTGTGGTCTGGATAAAAAGTCTGCAACCACATTCTTCTTTCCTGGAATATGGCGAACATCATAGTTGTATCTAGAAAACCATTGTTGCCATCTTAGAGCTTGAGCTTGTGGAATTTCTTTCCTCTTGAACTGCAACATTTTTGGAAAAGCTGACATGTCTAACTCAATAAGAAACTTATAACCGATCAAATGAAAATTAAATTTTTTAATTCCATTTTTCACGGCTAAAATCTCTTTATAAGTGGAGTGGTAATGAAGTTCTGCATCTTTGAATCAACCACTGGAGTAGCCGCAAACAAGCCTCTTTCCTTTGACTTCCTGTAGGAGTATTGCTCCCCAATAGTAATCACTGGCATCTGTTTGTAGAATTCTGAGTCCTTCACCTGCTGGAATGTGCAATGGTGGTAATTCCTTGGTGTGCTCTTTCATCCATCGGATTGCCTTGGTTTGTTCTATGCTCCACTTTGGTGGTGACTTCTTCAACATCTTGGTGAGAGTGCTAACATGAGGGGCTATGTTGGGAACAAAATCTCGGATATAATTAATTATACCAAGAAATTGTTGGACTTGCTGCTTCGTGAGGTTTTCATCAGGAAATTTGAGTAACTCCTGAGCAATATGCCTTCCTGGTTGATGCATGCACCAAAGATCCCAGCTCCTAATGAAGTATTACCAACAGGCCAGTTAAGAGGACAACCATCCATTGAGCAGACTTTAAACTGGCAAACGGAGAACGCCTTAGCTCAAAACCGCACCCTCAAATCAATTTCCAACAATCTTGTTGAGCTAAGCCACAAATCTGGAGAATACTATTCAAAGATTGACTCAAGGATCCAGATTTTGGAGAAAAGATTGGAGCAGATCCCTTTTGAGAGACCTTCTTATGGTCAATCCCTTCAAGCCCATTTTCAGTACCAAGCCAACGAAACTGCTTCTATCCGGAGCATGATAGATCAGTTGAGATCCGAGATCAGGCCCAAACAACCTTACCAACCCAATTTGTTTGAAACACCCCAAAAATACCCAGCTACCTCTACTCCAACACCATTTTACCAAACCAGTTCCTTAACAAGTTCGTCGTTCCAGTCTGGAAACCCTATGTTTCCTCCTATAGACTCTTCCATTCTAGATGAGTACCATAGGAGAAATAAGCCTAAACAAAAGAATCCACAACCCCCACCACAACCAACTTTGCCTTTACCCACATCTCAAGCCCAACCTGATTCTCAAACAAGTTTGTTCTCTGCTTGGAAAATTAGAAATCCATCTCACCCTTTACACCAGCAAGTTTTTAGACCTTTCACCATTTCAGAACAAACTACCACTCCGTCCCAGCCAATTATATCCTCAAAATCAAATGACCTGTATCCTCCACCAAATACAACCCCAAATACAACCCAAATGATGCTCCATGAAACAATCACAGATAAGGATCTTTTTGATTCTGTTATCAAAGGTCCAGACCCACCTGAGAGAAATCTACCAGTCATGGAAGCTTATAGTACTGGAGAAATATCAGAAGAATCTGGCTACCAATCTGAAGCAACTCAGTCAGAATCAGAAGGAGAAGATTCCGAGGAGTCGGAAAACCCTGCATTTATGGCAGATCCGGCAGAATCATCAACTGGTGGATACACAACTCAACAACCTGCTGATCAACCAATGGGTCATACAGAGGAAGAATACTTTGGTGTTGAAAATGCCACGGAAATGGTGATGCACAAAGGAGTAAATTATCAATTCTTTACAATTGATGATTTATCACCAGAAAAGTGGGGAGAGAAGTTTGCTGAGTTCCACACATGGATGACTACTAGGAATCTAGTAGAACGAGATACTTTCAAAATCCTGATGGAATTTACAGCAAAGTTCACCGGAATTCTTAAAGATTGGTGGTCTAAAGCAGATGGGGCATTCAAGATGATGTTCTTAGGACTACCTCTCCAGGAAGCCGTTTCAATGATTTACTTCATATTTCTGGGTAAACATGAAGATGAAGTAGAACAGAAGAGAACGGAGTTTTTCAGAATGAAGTGCCTGTCTTATGAGAAAAGGCACTTAGAGGAACACTTCAAAAGGATGACAAAAGTTTTCTATTTTCTGGGATTTGACAACAATCTCAAGCAAGCTTTTGTTTCATCCTTACCACCCCTGCTGGCAGACAGTACAGATCAACTTATCAAAAAGAATCATGGATCCATAACACATCTTTCAACTGGGCAGATTAGGCAAGCAATATTTGAAAGCCTAGACAATATTTGCCAGATCCACAACAAGTTCCAGACCTTGAGAAAGCATGAATCAATTCTTTCCAAAGCATGCCAGAAGCCAAATCTCATAATAGGATCCTCATGCAATGGAGTGTGTGGAGACAAACCCAGAGTAAGAAAGAGAAATTTCACTCGCTTCAGGAAGAATCCTCAAAACACCAGGAGGATCGGATGGAAGCCAAGGAGGAGATATTTCAGAAAATCCCAGAACCAGAAAGCACAACCAAAAAAGAGAGGAAATAAAGCATCTAACAAATGCTTTGTTTGTGGAAAGCNAATTCTGGACCATCTTGGCATAACTTCTTCCAGTATTTTAATGGATAAAACCAAGTTAAGAATTTTATTAAATCTTTCTCAACAGAAAGATCTAACTCTTTTCTTAAGCTAGGCCTGTGGAACTCCATTAAAATATGATATTCATGGCATAAATACCAAAATATCCAATTTAACTCTTCTGGCCAATCTTGAACTTGAGCAATAAAGATTTGAGCAAATGGATATTTAGGGTGAATACCATATGGTTGTAGCATATGACCTCCATAGTATCTGAACAATCTGACTTCCCAATCTGTTCTTCTTTCTTCAAGGTATTCATGGCTCCATGGGAACTGGTTGACATCAATGTCTGGTGGAAAATCTGCATTTGATGAAGTGCTCTGGCTGGAACTTCCTTCATTGAACATATAGACTTCATAGATCTTGGACTGGAACTGGAGTTGAGGAACTTGCTGTGGTCTGGATAAAAAGTCTGCAACCACATTCTTCTTTCCTGGAATATGGCGAACATCATAGTTGTATCTAGAAAACCATTGTTGCCATCTTAGAGCTTGAGCTTGTGGAATTTCTTTCCTCTTGAACTGCAACATTTTTGGAAAAGCTGACATGTCTAACTCAATAAGAAACTTATAACCGATCAAATGAAAATTAAATTTTTTAATTCCATTTTTCACGGCTAAAATCTCTTTATAAGTGGAGTGGTAATGAAGTTCTGCATCTTTGAATCTACCACTGGAGTAGCCGCAAACAAGCCTTTTTCCTTTGACTTCCTGTAGGAGTATTGCTCCCCAATAGTAATCACTGGCATCTGTTTGTAGAATTCTGAGTCCTTCACCTGCTGGAATGTGCAATGGTGGTAATTCCTTGGTGTGCTCCTTCATCCATCGGATTGCCTTGGTTTGTTCTATGCTCCATTTTGGTGGTGACTTCTTCAACATCTTGGTGAGAGTGCTAACATGAGGGGCTATGTTGGGAACAAAATCTCGGATATAATTAATTATACCAAGAAACTGTTGAACTTGCTGCTTTGTGAGGTTTTCATCAGGAAATTTGAGTAACTCCTGAGCAATATGCCTTCCTGGTTGAAACTTTCCTTGGTCAATATCCATGCCTAAAAACTGGATCTTCTGCTGGGCTAGTAACATCTTCTTTTCGGATAACATGATTCCAAATTTTTGGCATATCTCCATGAATTGTTTGATCAGCTGGATGTGTTCTTCCATGGTCTTACTGAATAGTAAGATGTCATCGATGTAAATGAGGGCTTTGTCAAGAATTGGCTCAAAGATCTTGGTCATCACTTTCTGGAATTCACTGGGTGCAATTTTGAGACCAAAAGGCATTACCTTCCATTCAAGATGATATCCTGGGATACAAAAGGCTGTCTTGTATCTTTCTTCTGGCTTGATTCCTATCTGCCAAAATCCTGCTTTGAGATCGAACTTTGAAAACCATTGGGCTCCTGGGAGATATGAGAACATCATAGATCTTCTTGGTAATGGAAATTTGACATCTTTGAGACATTGATTCAAGGGTTGATAGTTGATAACAAGTCGTAATTTTCCCCTTGCTTGTTCTGCTCGCTTGTTCACATAGAATGCTTCACATGCCCATGAGGACTTGGATTCTGTGATTAATCCTAACTTCTGCAACTCCTTACACTCTTGAACCGCCATTTTGAGATGTTGAGGATTCATTCCTGAGTGGCTGGCTTTGGTGGGGTTGATCACCTTTCCTTCTTTGAATGGAAGTTCAATAAAGAACTCTTCTCTGGTCCATAGGGGCTTACTGTGTTTCTTCATGAATTCGTCATGAGAATCTGCACATAATTGCTCCACCAATTGTTGCTTGATCTGGGTGATGGTATCCATGAAGTTGAGTTGCCACATTCTGTAATCTTCTTCATAGGGCTTGAAGTAGGGGCCTTTGCTAATTCCTCGTGATTGAACCAATACCTTCATCATCTTGAAAGCATCAAATCCTAATAGCAAATCTCTTCTTGGAAGGCCACATCCAAGAACATGAATTTGGATCTTGCAGTTAGGAAGTATGCTAATCTCCAATGGTTCCTTCGTCTCTAATCCTGCATCAAAATCATCTCCAGATGCTGATGTAAGACGTTTCTGGGATGGTCTCCATGCCTCTTGAGGTAACAGCTTTGGGTTCATCATTGAGAACTGAGCTCCAGTATCAACAAGGGCTATGGCATCGAATGGCTTGCTTGATCGGTGCTTGATCTGTACTTTCACATGGGGTGCCTTGAACTCTTCATCTTCTTTTATCCCAAAGTTGTATGAGATAAAATCTTCTTCCGGAACTTCATCTTCTATGGAAAAGATTGTTTCTGCTGAAGGTTCGTCTTCTGGGCTGAGATAGCCATCCAGGTCTTCTTCGGCGATATCGTCATCAATAAGAGACATGACTTCCGATATCATTTTAGCCGCTTGCTTCTCCTTGCAATCTTTGGCGTAGTGTCCTAGCTTTCCACAAACAAAGCATTTGTTAGATGCTTTATTTCCTCTCTTTTTTGGTTGTGCTTTCTGGTTCTGGGATTTTCTGAAATATCTCCTCCTTGGCTTCCATCCGATCCTCCTGGTGTTTTGAGGATTCTTCCTGAAGCGAGTGAAATTTCTCTTCCTTACTCTGGGTTTGTCTCCACACACTCCATTGCATGAGGATCCTATTATGAGATTTGGCTTCTGGCATGCTTTGGAAAGAATTGATTCGTGCTTTCTCAAGGTCTGGAACTTGTTGTGGATCTGGCAAATATTGTCTAAGCTTTCAAATATTGCTTGCCTAATCTGCCCAGTTGAAAGATGTGTTATGGATCCATGATTCTTTTTGATAAGTTGATCTGTACTGTCTGCCAGCAGGGGTGGTAAGGATGAAACAAAAGCTTGCTTGAGATTGTTGTCAAATCCCAGAAAATAGAAAACTTTTGTCATCCTTTTGAAGTGTTCCTCTAAGTGCCTTTTCTCATAAGACAGGCACTTCATTCTGAAAAACTCNCCATCTGCTTTAGACCACCAATCTTTAAGAATTCCGGTGAACTTTGCTGTAAATTCCATCAGGATTTTGAAAGTATCTCGTTCTACTAGATTCCTAGTAGTCATCCATGTGTGGAACTCAGCAAACTTCTCTCCCCACTTTTCTGGTGATAAATCATCAATTGTAAAGAATTGATAATTTACTCCTTTGTGCATCACCATTTCCGTGGCATTTTCAACACCAAAGTATTATTCCTCTGTATGACCCATTGGTTGATCAGCAGGTTGTTGAGTTGTGTATCCACCAGTTGATGATTCTACCGGATCTACCATAAATGCAGGGTTTTCCGACTCCTCGGAATCTTCTCCTTCTGGATCTGTATATCCTTCTGATTCTGACTGAGTTGCTTCAGATTGGTAGCCAGATTCTTCTGATATTTCTCCAGTACTATAAGCTTCCATGACTGGTAGATTTCTCTCAGGTGGGTCTGGACCTTTGATAACAGAATCAAAAAGATCCTTATCTGTGATTGTTTCATGGAGCATCATTTGGGTTGTATTTGGTGGAGGGTACAGGTCATTTGATTTTGAGGATATAATTGGCTGGGACGGAGTGGTAGTTTGTTCTGAAATGGTGAAAGGTCTAAAAACTTGCTGGTGTAAAGGGTGAGATGGATTTCTAATTTTCCAAGCAGAGAACAAACTTGTTTGAGAATCAGGTTGGGCTTGAGATGTGGGTAAAGGCAAAGTTGGTTGTGGTGGGGGTTGTGGATACTTTTGTTTAAGCTTATTTCTCCTATGGTACTCATCTAGAATGGAAGAGTCTGTAGGAGGAAACATAGGGTTTCCAGACTGGAACGACGAACTTGTTAAGGAACTGGTTTGGTAAAATGGTGTTGGAGTAGAGGTAGCTGGGTATTTTTGGGGTGTTTCAAACAAATTGGGTTGGTAAGGTTGTTTGGGCCTGATCTCGGATCTCAACTGATCTATCATGCTCCGGATAGAAGCAGTTTCGTTGGCTTGGTACTGAAAATGGGCTTGAAGGGATTGACCATAAGAAGGTCTCTCAAAAGGGATCTACTCCAATCTTTTCTCCAAAATCTGGATCCTTGAGTCAATCTTTGAATAGTATTCTCCAGATTTGTGGCTTAGCTCAACAAGATTGTTGGAAATTGATTTGAGGGTGCGGTTTTGAGCTAAGGCGTTCTCCGTTTGCCAGTTTAAAGTCTGCTCAATGGATGGTTGTCCTCTTAACTGGCCTGTTGGTAATACTTCATTAGGAGCTGGGATCTTTGGTGCATGCATACAACCTCCTCGCTGAAAACTTTCCAAAGGGGGAAAGTCTTCCTCATAGGACTCTGAGATCACCATTGCTGGGATGGCTGGTGAAGCTGGTACTATTGTGGGCTCCTTTCTTAAGTACTCTTGCTCATAGCACTTAAGAGCTTTCTTTTTTCTTTGCAGGGGCACTGGTGGTGGTGACGGCGGATCTTCATCATCACTATCATCCTTACTTCTAGAGGGCTTGCAGCTGGGTCTCTTCTGTGGCTCCTTTGTTGGGTAGCATTGCTTACAATCATCTTCACACAAATCGAAGAAACAGTGATTTGAGATGGGATCCTTAAACCAGAAAAAAACTGGTTTACCAAGTTGGTCGAACGAATGAACAATTTCACTCATTCCTGTTTTTCCGTAACCAAGGAAAACTGGTTCTGCATCATCATCGTCTGGGTCATAGTCAAGGATCTCCTGGACATGCTCCTCTTGTCTTTCTCTAGCCTCTTCTACCATATTGATGGATGGTAGAAATTCTGTTCTTTTTAATGAGCATGATTGAATGAGATTCCAACGGTACCATCTTTTCGCCTGCTGATGGTTGCCTCGTTGGATTCGATTGGCCTTCTGTTCTGGTGCAGCTTCTCATAGTTGGATATCCAAGTGTCAGGGATGACTTGGATCAACTCCTCTTTTGTACATCTCCTGGGAACCTTAGTGCAGGTAACATTTCTCTGTTCATCAGTGACAAGGATGGTCTTGCAATCGATAAGACATCTGGTAGTGGACAGTGGCTTCAATAGCATCTTGCTCAGCATGCTTAGCTCCAACAATATGGACTTGAATTTTAAACATATCTAGAAGATGTGGATCTTCTAAGGATACGTTAAAATTTGGGTAAACAGTAGCACAGACAGTGCCAGAATGAAGTGTTACTTCCATAGTGGCTATCAACGCATGTTGGTACTCTAAGTACCTGGAATCAAGGAGACATAGCTTGGCAACTACGGGTTGACCCTTTCTGCCATGATAGGTTATGGCAAAACGGATTGCTCCAAAGTGGATATGGGTATATCCTTCTCTCCTCCAAATGGCCGGGAATTCATCAGGGATTTCAAGAGTAATGAACTGTTCTTGGTGGGTGGAATATATGGGACATCTGCTCATGGCTGAGGCTGAGATGTATTCTTTGGGAACTAAAGACCGTTTCTGGTAAATAGCTTTAAGGGATTTAACCAGAAGATTGGATTGGTTTCTTTTATTGAAAGCAGAGTATGGATTCAGAAGGGGCAGGTGGGTTTCTTCTATTTTTTGGTCCTCTTTAAGATAATTTATCTCATAGAGATAATCCATCTTAGAAGAGAGAGATTTTTTGAAATGAGGTTTTTCTAATGAAAAAGAAGAACGGCTAGGTACAATAGATGTGGATGTAGAAGCTGAAGAGGAAGACATATTTAGGAAATATGAAGGTTTTGAATAAAGAGATATGGCTGGCTCTGATACCAAATCGGGGAGTCTCTAAAAGCAGTGGAGAATTAGGATCAAAGGTGAGAGAAAACTAAAAGCCTCTCCGGGGCATGACAACAAGACTCTCAAACCACTTCCTAATTTCTCTACATGAACAATGCAAATATTTCAAATATATAAAACAAGTCAATAACAACCGTTTGCCCTCCCTAGCAACGACGCCATTTGATTTACTCGGTTTTGTGGTTGTTAAAATCAAAGATTGTTGGGGTTACCCTCGGGTTGTGTCGGTCTTTAGGGAGGTCAAATTAGAAGTATTGACAAGTCTAAAATCTACGGAATATGTAGCATTTTCCTCAAGCACGCCATTGTCACAAAGAATCAAAAAATATTGAATCAAAGAATGTTGTAGTAAAGGAGATACGAAGAAAATTGTTGAAATCAATAAGGAAAAGCTAGGAAATGAATTTCTAGTAACCCAAGATTCATCATAGTGTGTTTATGGTTTATGAAAAATTGCATTGCAAAGGTGTTTATTCTCGGCTGGTTTAGGAACTACCATTCTCCTCTCGGTCTACTAGGATCTCACTAAGTTTGGCCTTTCTTTTTGTCCTTCTCGTTGTGGCTCGGTTTATTTCAAGCTATAGTGGGTGTAGGCCTTGGTTGCCTCTAGCCGTCGTTTGCATTCACCCTTAAAAAATGTTGAAAGAAAGAAAGTTTACTACCCGAACAAATAGTAGTTGTTCTAGGGAGGTTAGTACAAACAAAGTAAACACAACAACTGAAATGAAGTAAAAACAATGCAAATATTTCAAATATATAAAACAAGTCAATAACAACCGTTTGCCCTCCCTAGCAACGACGCCATTTGATTTTCTGCAGTTTTGTGGTTGTTAAAATCAAAGATTGTTGGGGTTACCCTCGAGTTGTGTTGGTCTTCAGGGAGGTCATATTAGAAGTATTGACAACTCTAAAATCTACAGAATATGTAGCATTTTCCTCAAGCACGCCATTGTCACAAAGAATCAAAAAATATTGAATGAACAAATGTTGTAGTAAAGGAGATACGAAGAAAATTGTTGAAATCAGTAAGGAAAAGCTAGGAAATGAATTTCTAGTAAGCCATGATTCATCATAGTGTGTTTATGGTTTATGAAAAATTGCATTGCAAAGGTGTTTATTCTCGGCTGGTTTAGGAACTACCATTCTCCTCTCGGTCTACTAGGATCTCACAAGGTTTGGCCTTTCTTTTTGTCCTTCTCGTTGTGGCTCGGTTTATTTCAAGCTATAGAGGGTGTAAGCCTTGGTTGCCTCTAGCCGTCGTTTGCATTCACCCTACAAAAATATTGAAAGAAAGAAAGTTTACTACCCGAACAAATAGTAGTTGTTTTAGGGAGGTTAGTACAAACAAAGTAAAAACAACAACTGAAATGAAGTAAAAACAATGCAAATATTTCAAATATATAAAACAAGTCAATAACAACCGTTTGCCCTCCCTAGCAACGATGCCATTTGATTTTCCGCAGTTTTGTGGTTGTTAAAATCAAAGATTGTTGGGGTTACCCTCGATTTGTGTCGGTCTTTAGGGAGGTCAAATTAGAAGTATTGACAAGTCTTTAATCTACGGAATATGTAGCATTTTCCTCAGGCACGCCATTGTCACAAAGAATCAAAAAATATTGAATGAACGAATGTTGTACTAAAGGAGATACGAAGAAAATTGTTGAAATCAGTAAGGAAAAGCTAGGAAATGAATTTCTAGTAAGCCATGATTCATCATAGTGTGTTTATGGTTTATGAAAAATTGCATTGCAAAGGTGTTTATTCTCGGGGGGTTTAGGAACTACCATTCTCCTCTCGGTCTACTAGGATCTCACTAGGTTTGGCCTTTCTTTTTGTCCTTCTCGTTGTGGCTCGGTTTATTTCAAGCTATAGAGGGTGTAAGCCTTGGTTGCCTCTAGCCGTCGTTTGCATTCACCCTACAAAAATGTTGAAAGAAAGAAAGTTTACTACCCGAACAAATAGTAGTTGTTTTAGGGAGGTTAGTACAAACAAAGTAAAAACAACAACTGAAATGAAGTAAAAACAATGCAAATATTTCAAATATATAAAACAAGTCAATAACAACCGTTTGCCCTCCCTAGCAACGACGCCATTTGATTTTCTGCAGTTTTGTGGTTGTTAAAATCAAAGATTGTTGGGGTTACCCTCGAGTTGTGTTGGTCTTCAGGGATGTCATATTAGAAGTATTGACAACTCTAAAATCTACGGAATATGTAGCATTTTCCTCAAGCACGCCATTGTCACAAAGAATCAAAAAATATTGAATGA
>NC_044931.1:1884233-1889205 GCF_003576645.1 Ipomoea triloba | reverse complement strand
CAGGTCACTAACAGGAAATTATGCCTTATAAACTAAACTGACATTTTATGTACCTAATTGCAACTTTAAAAAGTTTGAGAGCCTAATTGTTGCATACATAACACATTTTATGCAAAAAAAAAAAAGGTGACATTTAAATTTACATTGTATTACAGGTCACTAACACGTAATTACGCCTTGATGAACGAAATTGATATGTTTATTTATCTAATTGCGACTTTAAAAAGTTTGAAGGCATAATTGATTTTTCAGGTACAATTTGATGGTCGATTAGATACATTTTATGCTAAAACAGTGACATTTACAATTACCAGTTATTACAGGTCACAAACAGGTAATTATGCCTTGATGAACTAAATTGGCATGTTTGTGTACCAAATTGCAACTTTAAATAGTTTGAGAGCCTAATTGATGCCTATTTGACAGATTTTATGCAAAAAAAAAGTGCCATTTAAATTTACCTGTTATTACAGGTCAATAACAGGTAATTATGCCTTGATGAACTAAATTGGCATGTTTGTGTACCAAATTGCAACTTTAAATAGTTTGAGAGCCTAATTGATGCCTATTTGACAAACTTTAAATAGTTTGAGAGCCTAATTGATGCCTATTTGACACACTTTAAATAGTTTGAGAGCCTAATTGATGCCTATTTGACACATTTTAAATAGTTTGAGAGCCTAATTGATGCCTATTTGACACATTTTAAATAGTTTGAGAGCCTAATTGATGCCTATTTGACACATTTTAAATAGTTTGAGAGCCTAATTGATGCCTATTTGACACATTTTACGCAAAAAAAAAAAAGTGACATTTAAATTTACCTAGTATTATAGGTCACTAACAGGAAATTATGTCTTATAAACTAAATTGACATTTTATGTACCTAATTGCAACTTTAAAAAGTTTGAGAGCCTAATTGTTGCATATTTAACACATTTTATGCAAAAAAAAAAAAAAAGTGACATTTAAATTTACATTGTATTACAGGTCACTAACACGTAATTACGCCTTGATGAACTAAATTGATATGTTTATATATCTAATTGCGACTTTAAAAAGTTTGAAGGCCTAATTGATTTTTCAGGTACAGTTTGATGGACTATTAGACACATTTTATGCTAAAACAGTGACATTTACATTTACCTGTTATTACAAGTCAGCAACAGGTAATTATGCCTTGATTTTTAGAGCTAATTGATGCCTATTTGACACATTTTATGCAAAAAAAAAAGTGACATTTAAATTTACTTGTTATTACAGGTCACTAACAGGTAATTATGCCTTGATGAACTAAATTGGCATGTTTGTGTACCAAATTGCAACTTTAAATTTTGAGAGCCTAATTGATGCCTATTTGACACATTTTATGCAAAAAAAAAAGTGACATTTAAATTTACCTGGTATTACAGGTCACTACAGGAAATTATGCCTTATAAACTAAATTGACATTTTATGTACCTAATTGCAACTTTAAAAGTTTGAGAGCCTAATTGTTGCATATTTAACACATTTATGCAAAAAAAAAGTGACATTTAAATTTACTTGTATTACAGGTCACTAACACGTAATTACGCCTTGATGAACGAAATTGATATGTTTATGTATCTAATTGCGACTTTAAAAAGTTTGAAGGCCTAATTGATTTTTCAGGTACAGTTTGATGGACTATTAGACACATTTTATGCTAAAACAGTGACATTACATTTACCTGTTATTACAAGTCAGCAACAGGTAATTATGCCTTGATGAATTAAATTGGCATGTTTGTACCAAATTGCAACTTTAAATAGTTTTAGAGCCTAATTGATGCCTATTTGACACATTTTATGCAAAAAAAGTGACATTTAAATTACCTGGTATTACAGGTCACTAACAGGTAATTATGCCTTGATGAACTAAATTGGCATGTTTATGTACCAAATTGCAACTTTAAAATAGTTTGAGAGCCTTGATGCCTATTTGACACATTTTATGCAAAAAAAAAGTGACATTTAAATTTACCTGTATTACAGGTCACTAACAGGTAATTATGCCTTGATGAACTAAATTGACATGTTTATGTACCAAATTTAAAATATTTTGAGAGCCCATTGAAGCTATTTGACACATTTTATGCGACATTTAAATTTACCTGGTATTACAGGTCACTAACAGGTAATTATGCCTTATAAACTAAATTGACATGTTTATGTACTAATTGCAACTTTAAAAAGTTTGAGAGCCTAATTTTTGCTATTTAACACATTTTATGCAAAAAAAAAAGGTGACATTTAATTTACCTTGTATTACAGGTCACTAACAGTAATTACGCCTTGATGAACTAAATTGATATGTTTATGTATCTAATTGCGACTTTAAAAGTTTGAAGGCCTAATTGATTTTTCAGGTACAGTTTGATGGCCTATTGACACATTTTAAAAAAGTGACATTTACATTTACCTGTTATTACAGGTCACTAACAGGTAATTATGCCTTGATGAACTAAATTGGCATGTTTGTGTACCAAATTGCAACTTTAAATAGTTTGAGAGCCTAATTGATGCCTATTTGACACATTTTATGCAAAAAAAAGTGACATTTAAATTTACCTGGTATTACAGGTCACTAACAGTAAATTATGCCTATAAACTAAATTGACATTTTATGTACCTAATTGCAACTTTAAAAAGTTTGAGAGCCTAATTGTTGCATATTTAACACATTTTATGCAAAAAAAAAAGTGACATTTAAATTTACTTGTATTACAGGTCACTAACAGTAATTACGCCTTGATGAACTAAATTGATATGTTTATGTATCTAATTGCGACTTTAAAAAGTTTGAAGGCCTAATTGATTTTTCAGGTACAGTTTGATGGACTATTAGACACATTTTATGCTAAAAAAGTGACATTTACATTTACCTGTTATTACAAGTCACAACAGGTAATTATGCCTTGATGAACTAAATTGGCATGTTTGTACCAAATTGCAACTTTAAATAGTTTTAGAGCCTAATTGATGCTATTTGACACATTTTATGCAAAAAGTGACATTTAAATTTACCTGGTATTACAGGTCACTAACAGGTAATTATGCCTTGATGAACTAAATTGCATGTTTGTACCAAATTGCAACTTTAAATAGTTTGAGAGCCTAATTGATGCCTATTTTGACACATTTTTATGCAAAAAAAAGTGACATTTAAATTACCTGGTATTACAGGTCACTAACAGGTAATTATGCCTTGATGAACTAAATTGCATGTTTGTGTACCAAATTGCAACTTTAAATAGTTTGAGAGCCTAATTGATGCTATTTGACACTTTTATGCAAAAAAAGTGACATTTATTTACCTGTTATTACAGGTCACTAACAGGTAATTATGCTTGATGAACTAAATTGCATGTTTATGTACCAAATTGCACTTTAAATAATTTGAGAGCAATTGATGCTATTTGACACATTTTATGCAAAAAAAAAAAAGTGACATTTAAATTTACCTGGTATTACAGGTCACTAACAAAATTACTATAAACTAAATTGACATTTATGTACCTAATTGCAACTTTAAAAAGTTTGAGAGCCTAATTGTTGCATATTTAACACATTTTATGCAAAAAAAAAAAAGTGACATTTAAATTTACTTGTATTACAGGTCACTAACACGTAATTACGCCTTGATGAACTAAATTGATATGTTTATGTATCTAATTGCGACTTTAAAAAGTTTGAAGGCCTAATTGATTTTCAGGTACAGTTTGATGGCCTATTAGACACATTTTATGCAAAAAGTGACATTTAATTACCTGTTATTACAGGTCACAACAGGTAATTATGCCTTGATGAACTAAATTGGCATGTTTGTGTACCAAATTGCAACTTTAAATAGTTTTAGAGCCTAATTGATGCCTATTTGACACATTTTATGCAAAAAAAGTGACATTTAAATTTACCTGTATTACAGGTCACTAACAGGTAATTATGCCTTGATGAACTAAATTGGCATGTTTGTGTACCAAATTGCAACTTTAAATAGTTTGAGAGCCTAATTGATGCCTATTTGACACATTTTATGCAAAAAAAAAAGTGACATTTAAATTTACCTGGTATTACAGGTCACTAACAGGAAATTATGCCTTATAAACTAAATTGACATTTTATGTACCTAATTGCAATTTTAAAAAGTTTGAGCCTAATTTTTGCATATTTAACACATTTTATGCAAAAAAAAGTGACATTTAAATTTACCTGTATTACAGGTCACTAACACGTAATTACGCCTTGATGAACTAAATTGATATGTTTATGTATCTAATTGCGACTTTAAAAAGTTTGAAGGCCTAATTGATTTTTCAGGTACAGTTTGATGGCTATTAGACACATTTTATGCTAAAACAGTGACATTTACATTTACCTGTTATTACAGTCACAACAGTAATTATGCCTTGATGAATAAATTGGCATGTTTGTGTACCAAATTCTTTAAATAGTTTAGAGCCTAATTGATGCCTATTTGACACATTTTGTGCAAAAAGTGACATTTAAATTACCTGGTACAGGTCACTAACAGGTAATTATGCCTTGATGAAAAATTGGCATGTTTGTGTACCAAATTGCAACTTTAAATAGTTTTAATTGATGCTATTTGACACATTTTATGCAAAAAAAGTGACATTTAATTTACCTGTATTACAGGTCACTAACAGGTAATTATGCCTTATGAACTAAATTGCATGTTTATGTACCAAATTGAATTAAATTTTGAGACCTTTTGACATTTTTTTAAATTTACCTGGTATTACAGGTCACTAACAGGTAATTATGCCTTATAAACTAAATTGACTTTATGTACCTAATTGCAATTTAAAAAGTTTGCCTAAATTTAACACATTTTATGCAAAAAAAAAAAGTGACATTTAATTTACCTGTATTACAGGTCACTAACAGGTAATTACGCCTTGATGAACTAAATTGATATGTTTATGTAC
>NC_044931.1:1879051-1884208 GCF_003576645.1 Ipomoea triloba | reverse complement strand
TATCTAATTGCGACTTTAAAAAGTTTGAAGGCCTAATTGATTTTTCAGGTACAGTTTGATGGACTATTAGACACATTTTATGCTAAAACAGTGACATTTATATTTACCTGTTATTACAAGTCAGCAACAGATAATTATGTCTTGATGAATTAAATTGGTATGTTTGTGTACCAAATTGCAACTTTAAATAGTTTGAGAGCCTAATTGATGCCTATTTGACACATTTTATGCAAAAAAAAGTGACATTTAAATTTATCTGGTATTACAAGTCACTAACAGGTAATTATGTCTTGATGATCTAAATTGGCATGTTTGTGTACCAAATTGCAACTTTATATAGTTTGAGAGCCTAATTGATGCCTATTTGACATATTTTATGCAAAAAAAGTGACATTTAAATTTACCTGTTATTACAGGTCACTAATAGGTAATTATGCCTTGATGAACTAAATTGGCATGTTTGTGTACCAAATTGCAACTTTAAATAATTTGAGAGCCTAATTGATGCCTATTTGACACATTTTACGCAAAAAAAAAAAGTGACATTTAAATTTACCTAGTATTATAGGTCACTAACAGGAAATTATGCCTTATAAACTAAATTGACATTTTATGTACCTAATTGCAACTTTAAAAAGTTTGAGAGCCTAATTGTTGCATATTTGACACATTTTATGCAAAAAAAAGTGACATTTAAATTTACCTGGTATTACAGGTCACTAACAGGTAATTACGCCTTGATGAACTAAATTGACATGTTTATGTACCAAATTGCAACTTTATATAGTTTGAGAGCCTAATTGATGCCTATGTGACATATTTGATGCAAAAAAAGTGACATTTAAATTTACCTGGTATTACAGGTCACTAACAGGTAATTATGCTTGATGAACAAAATTGACATTTTATGTACCTAATTGCAACTTTAAAAAGTTTGAGAGCCTAATTGTTGCATATTTGACACATTTTATGCAAAAAAAAAAAAAAAGTGACATTTAAATTTACATTGTATTACAGGTCACTAACACGTAATTACGCCTTGATGAACTAAATTGATATGTTTATGTATCTAATTGCGACTTTAAAAAGTTTGAAGGCCTAATTGATTTTTCAGGTACAGTTTGATGGACTATTAGACACATTTTATGCTAAAACAGTGACATTTATATTTACCTGTTATTACAAGTCAGCAACAGGTAATTATGCCTTGATGAATTAAATTGGCATGTTTGTGTACCAAATTGCAACTTTAAATAGTTTTAGAGCCTAATTGATGCCTATTTGACACATTTTGTGCAGAAAAAGTGACATTTAAATTTACCTGGTATTACAGGTCACTAACAGGTAATTATGCCTTGATGAACTAAATTGGCATGTTTGTGTACCAAATTGCAACTTTAAATAGTTTGAGAGCCTAATTGATGCCTATTTGACACATTTTATGCAAAAAAAGTGACATTTAAATTTACCTGGTATTACAGGTCACTAACAGGTAATTATGCCTTGATGAACTAAATTGGCATGTTTGTGTACCAAATTGCAACTTTAAATAGTTTGAGAGCCTAATTGATGCCTATTTGACACATTTTATGCAAAAAAAATGACATTTAAATTTACCTGGTATTACAGGTCACTAACAGGTAATTATGCCTTGATGAACTAAATTGGCATGTTTGTGTACCAAATTGCAACTTTAAATAGTTTGAGAGCCTAATTGATGCCTATTTGACACATTTTATGCAAAAAAAAAGACATTTAAATTTACCTGGTATTACAGGTCACTAACAGGTAATTATGCCTTGATGAACTAAATTGGCATGTTTGTGTACCAAATTGCAACTTTAAATAGTTTGAGAGCCTAATTGATGCCTATTTGACACATTTTATGCAAAAAAAAAGACATTTAAATTTACCTGGTATTACAGGTCACTAACAGGTAATTATGCCTTGATGAACTAAATTGGCATGTTTGTGTACCAAATTGCAACTTTAAATAGTTTGAGAGCCTAATTGATGCCTATTTGACACATTTTATGCAAAAAAAAAGACATTTAAATTTACCTGGTATTACAGGTCACTAACAGGTAATTATGCCTTGATGAACTAAATTGGCATGTTTGTGTACCAAATTGCAACTTTAAATAGTTTGAGAGCCTAATTGATGCCTATTTGACACATTTTATGCAAAAAAAAAGACATTTAAATTTACCTGGTATTACAGGTCACTAACAGGTAATTATGCCTTGATGAACTAAATTGGCATGTTTGTGTACCAAATTGCAACTTTAAATAGTTTGAGAGCCTAATTGATGCCTATTTGACACATTTTATGCAAAAAAAAAGACATTTAAATTTACCTGGTATTACAGGTCACTAACAGGTAATTATGCTTTGATGAACTAAATTGGCATGTTTATGTACCAAATTGCAACTTTAAATAGTTTGAGAGCCTAATTGATGCCTATTTGACACATTTTATGCAAAAAAAATGACATTTAAATTTACCTGGTATTACAGGTCACTAACAGGTAATTATGCCTTGATGAACTAAATTGGCATGTTTGTGTACCAAATTGCAACTTTAAATAGTTTGAGAGCCTAATTGATGCCTATTTGACACATTTTATGCAAAAAAAAAGACATTTAAATTTACCTGGTATTACAGGTCACTAACAGGTAATTATGCCTTGATGAACTAAATTGGCATGTTTGTGTACCAAATTGCAACTTTAAATAGTTTGAGAGCCTAATTGATGCCTATTTGACACATTTTATGCAAAAAAAAAGACATTTAAATTTACCTGGTATTACAGGTCACTAACAGGTAATTATGCCTTGATGAACTAAATTGGCATGTTTGTGTACCAAATTGCAACTTTAAATAGTTTGAGAGCCTAATTGATGCCTATTTGACACATTTTATGCAAAAAAAAAGACATTTAAATTTACCTGGTATTACAGGTCACTAACAGGTAATTATGCCTTGATGAACTAAATTGGCATGTTTGTGTACCAAATTGCAACTTTAAATAGTTTGAGAGCCTAATTGATGCCTATTTGACACATTTTATGCAAAAAAAAAGACATTTAAATTTACCTGGTATTACAGGTCACTAACAGGTAATTATGCCTTGATGAACTAAATTGGCATGTTTGTGTACCAAATTGCAACTTTAAATAGTTTGAGAGCCTAATTGATGCCTATTTGACACATTTTATGCAAAAAAAAAGACATTTAAATTTACCTGGTATTACAGGTCACTAACAGGTAATTATGCCTTGATGAACTAAATTGGCATGTTTGTGTACCAAATTGCAACTTTAAATAGTTTGAGAGCCTAATTGATGCCTATTTGACACATTTTATGCAAAAAAAAAGACATTTAAATTTACCTGGTATTACAGGTCACTAACAGGTAATTATGCCTTGATGAACTAAATTGGCATGTTTGTGTACCAAATTGCAACTTTAAATAGTTTGAGAGCCTAATTGATGCCTATTTGACACATTTTATGCAAAAAAAAAGACATTTAAATTTACCTGGTATTACAGGTCACTAACAGGTAATTATGCCTTGATGAACTAAATTGGCATGTTTGTGTACCAAATTGCAACTTTAAATAGTTTGAGAGCCTAATTGATGCCTATTTGACACATTTTATGCAAAAAAAAAGACATTTAAATTTACCTGGTATTACAGGTCACTAACAGGTAATTATGCCTTGATGAACTAAATTGGCATGTTTGTGTACCAAATTGCAACTTTAAATAGTTTGAGAGCCTAATTGATGCCTATTTGACACATTTTATGCAAAAAAAAAGACATTTAAATTTACCTGGTATTACAGGTCACTAACAGGTAATTATGCCTTGATGAACTAAATTGGCATGTTTGTGTACCAAATTGCAACTTTAAATAGTTTGAGAGCCTAATTGATGCCTATTTGACACATTTTATGCAAAAAAAAAGACATTTAAATTTACCTGGTATTACAGGTCACTAACAGGTAATTATGCCTTGATGAACTAAATTGGCATGTTTGTGTACCAAATTGCAACTTTAAATAGTTTGAGAGCCTAATTGATGCCTATTTGACACATTTTATGCAAAAAAAAAGACATTTAAATTTACCTGGTATTACAGGTCACTAACAGGTAATTATGCCTTGATGAACTAAATTGGCATGTTTGTGTACCAAATTGCAACTTTAAATAGTTTGAGAGCCTAATTGATGCCTATTTGACACATTTTATGCAAAAAAAAAGACATTTAAATTTACCTGGTATTACAGGTCACTAACAGGTAATTATGCCTTGATGAACTAAATTGGCATGTTTGTGTACCAAATTGCAACTTTAAATAGTTTGAGAGCCTAATTGATGCCTATTTGACACATTTTATGCAAAAAAAAAGACATTTAAATTTACCTGGTATTACAGGTCACTAACAGGTAATTATGCCTTGATGAACTAAATTGGCATGTTTGTGTACCAAATTGCAACTTTAAATAGTTTGAGAGCCTAATTGATGCCTATTTGACACATTTTATGCAAAAAAAAAGACATTTAAATTTACCTGGTATTACAGGTCACTAACAGGTAATTATGCCTTGATGAACTAAATTGGCATGTTTGTGTACCAAATTGCAACTTTAAATAGTTTGAGAGCCTAATTGATGCCTATTTGACACATTTTATGCAAAAAAAAAGACATTTAAATTTACCTGGTATTACAGGTCACTAACAGGTAATTATGCCTTGATGAACTAAATTGGCATGTTTGTGTACCAAATTGCAACTTTAAATAGTTTGAGAGCCTAATTGATGCCTATTTGGCACATTTTATGCAAAAAAAAGTGACATTTAAATTTACCTGATATTACAGGTCACTAACAGGAAATTATGCCTTATAAACTAAATTGACATTTTATGTACCTAATTGCAACTATAAAAAGTTTGAGAGCCTAATTGTTGCATATTTAACACATTTTATGCAAAAAAAAAGGTGACATTTAAATTTACATTGTATTACAGGTCACTAACACGTAATTACGTCTTGATGAACTAAATTGATATGTTTATGTATCTAATTGCGACTTTAAAAAGTTTGAAGGCTTCAAACTTTTAAAGTCGCAATTAGATACAACAATCATTTC
>NC_044931.1:1874294-1878776 GCF_003576645.1 Ipomoea triloba | reverse complement strand
AGAGCCTAATTGATGCCTATTTGACACATTTTATGCAAAAAAAAAGTGACATTTAAATTTATCTGGTATTACAGGTCACTAACAGGTAATTATGTCTTGATGATCTAAATTGGCATGTTTGTATACCAAATTGCAACTTTATATAGTTTGAGAGTCTAATTGATGCCTATTTGACATATTTTATGCAAAAAAAGTGACATTTAAATTTACCTGTTATTACAGGTCACTAACAGGTAATTATGCCTTGATGAACTAAATTGGCATGTTTGTGTACCAAATTGCAACTTTAAATAGTTTGAGAGCCTAATTGATGCCTATTTGACACATTTTATGCAAAAAAAAAGTGACATTTAAATTTATCTGGTATTACAGGTCACTAACAGGTAATTATGTCTTGATGATCTAAATTGGCATGTTTGTATACCAAATTGCAACTTTATATAGTTTGAGAGTCTAATTGATGCCTATTTGACATATTTTATGCAAAAAAAGTGACATTTAAATTTACCTGTTATTACAGGTCACTAACAGGTAATTATGCCTTGATGAACTAAATTGGCATGTTTGTGTACCAAATTGCAACTTTAAATAGTTTGAGAGCCTAATTGATGCCTATTTGACACATTTTATGCAAAAAAAAAAAAAGTAACATTTAAATTTACCTAGTATTATAGGTCACAAACAGGAAATTATGTCTTATAAACTAAATTGACATTTTATGTACCTAATTGCAACTTTAAAAAGTTTGAGAGCCTAATTGTTGCATATTTAACACATTTTATGCAAAAAAAAAAAAAAAAAAGTGACATTTAAATTTACATTGTATTACAGGTCACTAACACGTAATTACGCCTTGATGAACTAAATTGATATGTTTATGTATCTAATTGCGACTTTAAAAAGTTTGAATGCCTAATTGATTTTTCAGGTACAGTTTGATGGACTATTAGACACATTTTATGCTAAAACAGTGACATTTATATTTACCTGTTAGTACAAGTCAGCAACAGATAATTATGCCTTGATGAATTAAATTGGCATGTTTGTGTACCAAATTGCAACTTTAAATAGTTTTAGAGCCTAATTGATGCCTATTTGACACATTTTGTGCAAAAAAAGTGACATTTAAATTTACCTGGTATTACAGGTCACTAACAGGTAATTATGCCTTGATGAATTAAATTGGCATGTTTGTGTACCAAATTACAACTTTAAATAGTTTTAGAGCCTAATTGATGCCTATTTGACACATTTTGTGCAGAAAAAGTGACATTTAAATTTACCTGGTATTACAGGTCACTAACAGGTAATTATGCCTTGATGAACTAAATTGGCATGTTTGTGTACCAAATTACAACTTTAAATAGTTTGAGAGCCTAATTGATGCCTATTTGACACATTTTATGCAAAAAAAAAAGTGACATTTAAATTTACCTGGTATTACAGGTCACTAACAGGAAATTATGCCTTATAAACTAAATTGACATGTTTATGTATCTAATTGCGACTTTAAAAAGTTTGAAGGCCTAATTGATTTTTCAGGTACAGTTTAATGGACTATTAGACACATTTTATGCTAAAACAGTGACATTTACATTTACCTGTTATTACAGGTCACTAACAGGAAATTATGCCTTATAAACTAAATTGACATTTTATGTACCTAATTGCAACTTTAAAAAGTTTGAGAGCCTAATTTTTGCATATTTAACACATTTTATACAAAAAAAAAAAAAGTGACATTTGAATTTACATTGTATTACAGGTCATTAACACGTAATTACGCCTTGATGAACGAAATTGAAATGTTTATTTATCTAATTGCGACTTTAAAAAGTTTGAAGGCCTAATTGATTTTTCAGGTACAGTTTAATGGACTATTAGACACATTTTATGCTAAAACAGTGACATTTACATTTACCTGTTATTACAAGTCAGCAACAGGTAATTATGCCTTGATGAACTAAATTGATATGTTTATTTATCTAATTGCGACTTTAAAAAGTTTGAAGGCCTAATTGATTTTTCAGGTACAGTTTAATGGACTATTAGACACATTTTATGCTAAAACAGTGACATTTACATTTACCTGTTATTACAAGTCAGCAATAGGTAATTATGCCTTGATGAATTAAATTGGCATGTTTGTGTACCAAATTGCAACTTTAAATAGTTTTAGAGCCTAATTGATGCCTATTTGACACATTTTGTGCAGAAAAAGTGACATTTAAATTTACCTGGTATTACAGGTCACTAACAGGTAATTATGCCTTGATGAACTAAATTGGCATGTTTGTGTACCAAATTGCAACTTTAAATAATTTGAGAGCCTAATTGATGCCTATTTGACACATTTTATGCAAAAAAAAAAAGTGACATTTAAATTTACCTGGTATTACAGGTCAATAACAGGAAATTATGTCTTATAAACTAAATTGACATTTTATGTACCTAATTGCAACTTTAAAAAGTTTGAGAGCCTAATTGTTGCATATTTAACACATTTTATGCAAAAAAAAAAAAAGTGACATTTAAATTTACATTGTATTACAGGTCACTAACACGTAATTACCCCTTGATGAACTAAATTGATATGTTTCTGTATCTAATTGCTACTTTAAAAAGTTTGAAGGCCTAATTGATTTTTCAGGTACAGTTTGATGAACTATTAGACACATTTTATGCTAAAACAGTTACAATTACATTTACTTGTTATTACAAGTCAGCAACATGTAATTATGCCTTGATAAATTAAATTGCCATTATGTGTACCAAATTACAACTTTAAATAGTTTTAGAGCCTAATTGATGCCTATTTGACACATTTTGTGCAGAAAAAGTGACATTTAAATTTACCTGGTATTACAGGTCACTAACAGGTAATTATGCCTTGATAAACTAAATTGGCATGTTTGTGTACCAAATTCCAACTTTAAATAGTTTGAGAGCCTAATTGATGCCTATTTGACACATTTTATGCAAAAAAAAAATGACATTTAAATTTACCTGATATTACAGGTCACTAACAGGTAATTATGCCTTCATGAACTAAATTGACATGTTTATGTACCAAATTGGAAATTAAAATATTTTGAGAGCCCATTTGAAGCATATTTGACACATTTTATGCAAAAAAAAAAAAGTGACATTTAAATTTACCTGGTATTACATGTCACTAACAGGTAATTATGCCTTATAAACTAAATTGACATGTTTATGTACGTAATTGCAACTTTAAAAAGTTTGAGAGCCTAATTTTTGCATATTTAACACATTTTATGCAAAAAAAAAAAAAAAGTAACATTTAAATTTACCTTGTATTACAGGTCACTAACACGTAATTACGCCTTGATGAACGAAATTAATATGTTTATGTATCTAATTGCGACTTTAAAAAGTTTGAAGGCCTAATTGATTTTTCAGGTACAGTTTGATGGTCTATTAGATACATTTTATGCTAAAACAGTGACATTTACAATTACTAGTTATTACAGGTCACAAACAGGTAATTATGCCTTGATGAACTAAATTGGCATGTTTGTGTACCAAATTGCAACTTTAAATAGTTTGAGAGCCTAATTGATGCCTATTGGACACATTTTATGCAAAAAAAAAGTGACATTTACATTTACCTGTTATTAGAGGTCACAAACAGGTAATTATGCCTTGATGAACTAAATTGGCATGTTTGTGTACCAAATTGCAACTTTAAATAGTTTGAGAGCCTAATTGATTCCTATTTGACACATTTTATGCAAAAAAAAAGTGACATTTAAATTTACCTGGTATTACAGGTCACTAACAGGAAATTATGCCTTATAAACTAAACTTACATTTTATGTACCTAATTGCAACTTTAAAAAGTTTGAGAACCTAATTGTTGCATATTTAACACATTTTATGCAAAAAAAAAAAAAGGTGACATTTAAATTTACATTGTATTACAGGTCACTAACACGTAATTACGCCTTGATGAACTAAATTGATATGTTTATGTATCTAATTGCGACTTTAAAAAGTTTGAAGGACTAATTGATTTTTCAGGTACAGTTTGATGGACTATTAGACACATTTTATTCTAAAACAGTGACATTTACATTTACCTGTTATTACAAGTCAGCAACAGGTAATTATGCCTTGATGAATTGAATTGGCATGTTTGTGTACCAAATTGCAACTTTAAATAGTTTTAGAGCCTAATTGATGCCTATTTGACACATTTTATGCTAAAAAAGTGACATTTAAATTTACCTGTTATTACAAGTCAGCAACAGGTAATTATGCCTTGATGAATTAAATTGGCATGTTTGTGTATCAAATTGCAACTTTAAATAGTTTTAGAGCCTAATTGATGCCTATTTGACACATTTTATGTAGAAAAATTTACATTTAAATTTACCTGGTATTACAGGTCACTAACAGGTAATTATGCCTTGATGAACTAAATTGGCATGTTTGTGTACCAAATTGCAACTTTAAATA
>NC_044931.1:1867997-1871854 GCF_003576645.1 Ipomoea triloba | reverse complement strand
TTTTATGTACCTAATTGCAACTTTAAAAAGTTTGAGAGCCTAATTGTTGCATATTTAACACATTTTATGCAAAAAAAAAAGTGACATTTAAATTTACATTGTATTACAGGTCACTAACATGTAATTACGCCTTGATGAACTAAATTGATATGTTTATGTATCTAATTGCGACTTTAAAAAGTTTGAAGGCCTAATTGATTTTTCAGGTACAGTTTGATGGACTATTAGACACATTTTATGCTAAAACAGTGACATTTACATTTACCTAGTATTACAGGTCACTAATAGGTAATTATGCTTTGATGAACTAAATTCGCATGTTTATGTACCAAATTGCAACTTTAAATAGTTTTAGAGCCTAATTGATGCCTATTTGACACATTTTGTGCAAAAAAAAACAGTGACATTTACATTTACCTGTTATACAAGTCAGCAACAGGTAATTATGCCTTGATGAATTAAATTGGCATGTTTGTGTACCAAATTGCAACTTTAAATAGTTTTATAGCCTAATTGATGCCTATTTGACACATTTTGTGCATAAAAAGTGACATTTAAATTTATCTGATATTACAGGTCAGTAACAGGTAATTATGCCTTGATGAACTAAATTGGCATGTTTATGTACCAAATTGCAACTTTAAATATTTTGAGAGCCTAATTGATGCCTATTTGACACATTTTATGCAAAAAAAAAAAGTGACATTTACATTTACCTAGTATTACCTGTCACTAACAGGTAATTATGCTTTGATGAACTAAATTCGCATGTTTATGTACCAAATTGCAACTTTAAATAATTTGAGAGCCTAATTCATGCCTATTTGACACATTTTATGCAAAAAAAGTGATATTTATATTTACCTAGTATTACCTGTCACTAACAGGTAATTATGCTTTGATGAACTAAATTCGCATGTTTATGTACCAAATTGCAACTTTAAATAATTTGAGAGCCTAATTCATGCCTATTTGACACATTTTATGCAAAAAAAGTGATATTTATATTTACCTAGTATTACCTGTCACTAACAGGTAATTATGCTTTGATGAACTAAATTCGCATGTTTATGTACCAAATTGCAACTTTAAATAATTTGAGAGCCTAATTCATGCCTATTTGACACATTTTATGCAAAAAAAGTGATATTTATATTTACCTAGTATTACCTGTCACTAACAGGTAATTATGCTTTGATGAACTAAATTCGCATGTTTATGTACCAAATTGCAACTTTAAATAATTTGAGAGCCTAATTCATGCCTATTTGACACATTTTATGCAAAAAAAGTGATATTTATATTTACCTAGTATTACCTGTCACTAACAGGTAATTATGCTTTGATGAACTAAATTCGCATGTTTATGTACCAAATTGCAACTTTAAATAATTTGAGAGCCTAATTCATGCCTATTTGACACATTTTATGCAAAAAAAGTGATATTTATATTTACCTAGTATTACCTGTCACTAACAGGTAATTATGCTTTGATGAACTAAATTGGCATGTTTGTGTACCAAATTGCAACTTTAAATAGTTTGAGAGCCTAATTGATGCCTATTTGACACATTTTATGCAAAAAAAAGTGATATTTAAATTTACCTAGTATTACAGGTCACTAACAGGTAATTATGTCTTGATGAACTAAATTGGCATGTTTGTGTACCAAATTGCAACTTTAAATAGTTTGAGAGCCTAATTGATGCCTATTTGACACATTTTATGCAAAAAAAGTGATATTTAAATTTACCTAGTATTACAGGTCACTAACGGGTAATTATGCCTTGATGAACTAAATTGGCATGTTTGTGTACCAAATTGCAACTTTAAATAGTTTGAGAGCCTAATTGATGCCTATTTGACACATTTTATGCAAAAAAGAGTGACATTTAAATTTACTTGGTATTGCAGGTCATTAACAGGAAATTATGCCTTATAAACTAAACTGACATTTTATGTACCTAATTGCAACTTTAAAAAGTTTGAGAGCCTAATTGATGCCTATTTGACACATTTTATGCAAAAAAAGTGATATTTAAATTTACCTAGTATTACAGGTCACTAACGGGTAATTATGCCTTGATGAACTAAATTGGCATGTTTACGTACCAAATTGCAACTTTAAATAGTTTGAGAGCCTAATTGATGCCTATTTGAAACATTTTATGCAAAAAAAAGTGACATTTAAATTTACTTGGTATTGCAGGTCATTAACAGGAAATTATGCCTTATAAACTAAACTGACATTTTATGTACCTAATTGCAACTTTAAAAAGTTTGAGAGCCTAATTGTTGCATATTTAACACATTTTATGCAAAAAAAAAAAGGTGACATTTAAATTTACATTGTATTACAGGTCACTAACAGGAAATTATGCCTTATAAACTAAACTGACATTTTATGTACCTAATTGCAACTTTAAAAAGTTTGAGAGCCTAATTGTTGCATATTTAACACATTTTATGCAAAAAAAAAAAAGGTGACATTTAAATTTACATTGTATTACAGGTCACTAACACGTAATTACGCCTTGATGAACGAAATTGATATGTTTATGTATCTAATTGCGACTTTAAAAAGTTTGAAGGCCTAATTGATTTTTCAGGTACAGTTTAATGGACTATTAGACACATTTTATGCTAAAACAGTGACATTTACATTTACCTGTTATTACAAGTCAGCAACAGGTAATTATGCCTTGATGAATTAAATTGGCATGTTTGTGTACCAAATTGCAACTTTAAATAGTTTTAGAGCCTAATTGATGCCTATTTGACACATTTTGTGCAGAAAAAGTGACATTTAAATTTACCTGGTATTACAGGTCACTAACAGGTAATTATGCCTTGATGAACTAAATTGGCATGTTTGTGTACCAAATTGCAACTTTAAATAGTTTGAGAGCCTAATTGATGCCTATTTGACACATTTTATGCAAAAAAAAAGTGACATTTAAATTTACCTGGTATTACAGGTCACTAACAGGTAATTATGCCTTGATGAACTAAATTGGCATGTTTGTGTACCAAATTGCAACTTTAAATAGTTTGAGAGCCTAATTGATGCCTATTTGACACATTTTGTGCATAAAAAGTGACATTTAAATTTATTTGATATTACAGGTCACTAACAGGTAATTATGGTTTGATGAACTAAATTGGCATGTTTGTGTACCAAATTGCAACTTTAAATAGTTTTAGACCCTAATTGATGCCTATTTGACACAATTTTATGCAAAAAAAAAAAAAAAAAGGTGACATTTAAATTTACATTGTATTACAGAT
Organism: Ipomoea triloba; assembly: GCF_003576645.1. Taxonomy (NCBI): domain Eukaryota; kingdom Viridiplantae; phylum Streptophyta; class Magnoliopsida; order Solanales; family Convolvulaceae; genus Ipomoea; species Ipomoea triloba. The sequence goes on along the minus strand of NC_044931.1, from coordinate 1,868,566 downwards.
CACTAACACATAATTATGCCTTGATGAACTAAATTGGCATGTTTGTGTACCAAATTGCAACTTTAAATAGTTTGAGAGCCTAATTGATGCCTATTTGACACATTTTATGCAAAAAAAAAAAGTGACATTTAAATTTACCTAGTATTACAGATTACTAACAGGTAATTATGACTTGATGAACTAAATTGACATGTTTATGTACCAAATTGCAACTTTAAATATTTTGAGAGCCTAATTGATGCCTATTTGACACATATTATGCAAAAAAAGTGACATTTAAATTTACTTAGTATTACAGGTCACTAAGAGGTAATTATGACTTGATGAACTAAATTGGCATGTTTGTGTACCAAATTGCAACTTTAAATAGTTTGAGAGCCTAATTGATGCCTATTTGACACATTTTATGCAAAAAAAAGTGACATTTAAATTTACTTGGTATTACAGGTCATTAACAGGAAATTATGCCTTATAAACTAAACTGACATTTTATGTACCTAATTGCAACTTTAAAAAGTTTGAGAGCCTAATTGTTGCATATTTAACACATTTTATGCAAAAAAAAAAAA
>NC_044931.1:1866246-1867665 GCF_003576645.1 Ipomoea triloba | reverse complement strand
TTAAATAGTTTGAGAGCCTAATTGATGCCTATTTGACACATTTTATGCAAAAAAAAAGTGACATTTAAATTTACCTAGTATTACAGGTCACTAACAGGTAATTATGCCTTGATGAACTAAATTGACATGTTTATGTACCAAATTGCAACCTTAAATATTTTGAGAGCCTAATTGATGCCTATTTGACACATATTATGCAAAAAAAGTGACATTTAAATTTACTTAGTATTACAGGTCACTAAGAGGTAATTATGCCTTGATGAACTAAATTGGCATGTTTGTGTACCAAATTGCAACTTTAAATAGTTTGAGAGCCTAATTGATGCCTATTTGAAACATTTTATGCAAAAAAAAGTGACATTTAAATTTACCTGATATTGCAGGTCATTAACAGGAAATTATGCCTTATAAACTAAACTGACATTTTATGTACCTAATTGCAACTTTAAAAAGTTTGAGAGCCTAATTGTTGCATATTTAACACATTTTATGCAAAAAAAAAAAGTGACATTTAAATTTACCTGATATTGCAGGTCATTAACAGGAAATTATGCCTTATAAACTAAACTGACATTTTATGTACCTAATTGCAACTTTAAAAAGTTTGAGAGCCTAATTGTTGCATATTTAACACATTTTATGCAAAAAAAAAAAAAAGGTGACATTTAAATTTACATTGTATTACAGGTCACTAACACGTAATTACGCCTTGATGAACTAAATTGGCATGTTTGTGTACCAAATTGCAACTTTAAATAGTTTGAGAGCCTAATTGATGCCTATTTGACACATTTTATGCAAAAAAAAAAAAAAGGTGACATTTAAATTTACATTGTATTACAGGTCACTAACACGTAATTACGCCTTGATGAACTAAATTGATATGTTTATGTATCTAATTGCGACTTTAAAAAGTTTGAAGGCCTAATTGGTTTTTCAGGTACAGTTTGATGGACTATTAGACACATTTTATGCTAAAACAGTGACATTTATATTTACCTGTTATTACAAGTCAGCAACAGGTAATTATGCCTTGATGAATTAAATTGGCATGTTTGTGTACCAAATTGCAACTTTAAATAGTTTTAGAGCCTAATTGATGCCTATTTGACATATTTTATGCAAAAAAAGTGACATTTAAATTTACCTGTTATTACAGGTCACTAACAGGTAATTATGCCTTGATGAACTAAATTGGCATGTTTGTGTACCAAATTGCAACTTTAAATAGTTTGAGAGCCTAATTGATGCCTATTTGACACATTTTATGCAAAAAAAAAAAGTGACATTTAAATTTACGTGGTATTACAGGTCACTAATAGGAAATTATGTCTTATAAACTAAATTGACATTTTATGTACCTAATTGCAACTTTAAAAAGTTTGAGAGCCTAATTGTTGCATATTTAACACATTTTAT
>NC_044931.1:1864163-1864717 GCF_003576645.1 Ipomoea triloba | reverse complement strand
GTGACATTTAAATTTACATTGTATTACAGGTCACTAACACGTAATTACGCCTTGATGAACGAAATTGATATGTTTATGTATCTAATTGCGACTTTAAAAAGTTTGAAGGCCTAATTGATTTTTCAGGTACAGTTTGATGGACTATTAGACACATTTTATGCTAAAACAGTGACAATTACATTTACCTGTTATTACAAGTCAGCAACAGGTAATTATGCCTTGATAAATTAAATTGGCATGTTTGTGTACCAAATTACAACTTTAAATAGTTTTAGAGCCTAATTTATGCCTATTTGACACATTTTGTGCAGAAAAAGTGACATTTAAATTTACCTGGTATTACAGGTCACTAACAGGTAATTATGCCTTGATGAACTAAATTGGCATGTTTGTGTACCAAATTGCAACTTTAAATAGTTTGAGAGCCTAATTGATGCCTATTTGACACATTTTATGCAAAAAAAAATGACATTTAAATTTACCTGATATTACAGGTCACTAACAGGTAATTATGCCTTCATGAACTAAATTGACATGTTTATGTACCAAATTGG
>NC_044931.1:1862360-1863163 GCF_003576645.1 Ipomoea triloba | reverse complement strand
TTTCAGGACTCCGGCCTAACCAAAACACCAACGTTATTACTTATTTCTCACACTCCCTTTTTAGGGAGGCACGGTTGACGGAGTGCCGACTCCATTTACAGGACTCCGCCTAACCAAAACACCAAACTTATGACCTCTTTCTCGCACTCTCTTTTCAAGGAGGCACGGTTGATCGAGTGCCGACTCCATTGTTAGGACTCCGGCCTAACCAAAACACCAACCTTATGACTTCTTTCTCGCCCTCCCTTTTCAGGGAGGCACGGTTGACCGAGTGCCGACTCCATTTTCAGGACTCCGCCTAACCAAAACACCAAACTTATGACCTCTTTCTCGCACTCTCTTTTCAGGGAGGCACGGTTGATCGAGTGCCGACTCCATTGTTAGGACTCCGGCCTAACCAAAACACCAACCTTATGACTTCTTTCTCACACTCCCTTTTCAGGGAGGCACGGTTGACCGAGTGCCGACTCCATTTTCAGGACTCCCGCCTAACCAAAACACCAACCTTATGACTTCTTTCTCGCACTCCCTTTTCAGGGAGGCACGGTTGACCGAGTGCCGACTCCATTTTTAGGACTCCGCCTAACCAAAACACCAAACTTATGACCTCTTTCTCGCACTCTCTTTTCAGGGAGGCACGGTTGATCGAGTGCCGACTCCATTTTAAGGACTCCGGCCTAACCAAAACACCAACCTTAGGACTTCTTTCTCGCACTCCCTTTTCAGGGAGGCACGGTTGACCGAGCACCGACTCCATTTTCAAGACTCCGGCCTAACCAAAACACCAACCTTATGACTTCTTT